>NC_048423.1:15482512-15516594 GCF_013103735.1 Etheostoma cragini
AGCACTCTCTGACTCTGTCTCTCTCCCTCTCTAACTCTGTCATCCACTGATATTCCTGAGTTATCTTTTTCTACCCCCACACAGCGTGTTCTATTTCAACACTGTTACCAGCTCCTGCTCCCAGTGCAGAGTCACGTCCTCCTTTGCACAGAACAAAACATCACCCCACCAGCCTCCCGACGGTACCTACTGTACTCGTTGCCTAATTCTGGTTCCCACAGGCTCTCCTGAAGGACTATTACGTTTCCCAGACATGTGTCCATACATACAGTACTGTAGTGGAGGCGCATTGATGTGTCTGTGCACGTGCTTCGATTCTCTCATCCTTATTTACATCACAAAAGCAAACAACAACAATAACAACATGCTTTGTTGGTTAACTTGGATTTTAATCTCTGAGATGGATTTGTAACAGCATGCATGAAAAGATTGAGTAAGGGAAAGCTAAAATGCATCAAAAACAGATTGGTAACAGAACAACGACTCAAAGAGATGTTTGGCTTCAGCCTGCAACAGTAAATAACAACAAATACCCATAATATTACTCACTGGTGACTGCATTCTGCATCATAAATCACCTGGCATCCACAATGAACATTTCTGTTACATGGTTTGAAGACATAAATAAATAAAAACAACATGGCAAAGCAGAAGCAGTTGGAGCTGCTCTCTAAACCTACAGCTTTTAAACAAAGTGGTGTTCTTGATTTTGATCACACTGTGAACACGTTGGTTAGGTCAAACTTACATGCGTTCTTGAGAGGGACAGGGGGTCTCTCCTTGCTCCAGGGACTCGTTGGCTCCCATCCTCAGTTAGCTCTGACCCCCCTGCCTGCTCCTGCTCCCCAGCCACCCTCCACATCCACCTGCTTCCCCCTCCCCAGCCCTCCAAACTCCCTCTCCTTTCAGTCTGATCCTTGCAGAGGAGACACGCAGCCTGTGTCAGAGGAGGTGAGCACCGGCTGGGCTTACTGTGCTGCAGTGCAGAGGATGAGAGCCTCCCGCTCGCATCAGGAGCAAAACAGTGGATGATTAACGGCTCCTCACTGTGTGCACAGCATCCCCGAGCCTCTGCTGCTTACACACTGGGAATATTTCTATTTCTCATCTGGTGGTCAAATGATGCAACACCAAGACAAACACAATCTCCAAGAGCAAAATGTAAACAAGAGAATATTCCAAAAGAAATACGATGAAACAAAAATCCTGCTTTCTTGCCGTCTTGCATGAGTGTGTGAGGTGGCGCTTCTCTGTTTGGCTGCTGATATCGCTGAGCTGTGTTGAAGCTCTAGATGCCTCCTCCCCCCTCTCCCCTCCACTCTCTCCCCTGACTCCAGCCTCCTGTGCCTTTAAAAAGACAGGCAGCTTTTTCTCGTCTGCTACCGTGACTATGCAGGGGAGCGAACAATAGCAGACCCCCCCAAAACCCCATTGACTAACAGGCGCTTTCTCTTTCACTCTGTCCGTCCCTGTCTTCCTCCCTTCCACAGCAACCGTACCTCTCGACTCTGTCTTTCTCCTGCCAGGGTCCCCCTCTCTCACTCAGTGATTTGCACAAGGAAAACGTAATTGTTGTGCCTCCTTTTCACACAATGGAAGTTCCCAGCACTTAGAGTGACCAACCAGAGGGATGCCTGAGGTAAACAAAAGAATCTGAGAAACTAGTATGTGTGTAGTATTCACATCTGAAACTATTATGTTCTCTGTAGCGGCCCTCATGAACAAAACAGGCATTGTGAGACTTAACATTAGACCAAAATCCAAACTTAAATATAATGTTAACTTAAATATTATATTACATGCTGTAAGAGAAGTACAAATACAACCCAGTATCAGATTAAAAAAAGATATTTATAGAAGCTTAATCCAGAGTTCTTTGCTCTAGAGGCAGCAACATATGCTTCATTTCTAAATGAATATCATCTCTGTGTTTAAATCCCTGGACAGCAGGCTGGGCTGGTGATCTAATTTACTGGCACTCTCATCAAACCTTGAATTGCATCAAAGACTGGAAGAAGAATGACAATATTCTGTCTAGTCCAATATCCCTTTTGACATCTGTGTGTGAGTGAAGGACACAGAAAATGTGTCCTGTGGAATGGAAATAAGAGCGGGAACAGATTTTGCAAATGTCGCATTGATTGTCAAAAAGAAATGGGAAAGAAAGGCGTTGGGAATATGAGACGACTTAATCTATTGTACACTCATGGGAAAGTGAGGAAATAGGCCTTGCTACAATAGCGACTTTTGCCAGAAGCACCCGTCACACAAACCTGCTGTACGCAAGTTTCAGGTGTCCTACCTCTGCCTGTGTGGACTAAAAAGACAAAATCTCCAGTTCCACGTAGTTCACTAAAACCCTGTGTTCATGTCCAACCTGACACCCCAGTTAAAAAGGGGAACATGAAGTCCATTAATTTATGTTCACAAAGAATACTGATGTGACTCTATTCACGGATGGGTCTGTGGGTCGATGTTTCACAGCCCGAGGGGACAAGTAAAAACGCTGCCCACTCACAGCTCCCAACATAGACCCCTGCTAAAGCAAAAATATTGATTGCTATTATCATCCCTACCCCCTATAGCAGCATAAAGATGTATCTAGGGCAGCAATGCATGTATGTGTGAAGTACAACTTCACATTCTATTGAATGGCTGACATTAACCTCTTCTCGGTGTTGCTACTTTAAGAGCTTGGCCTTGCACTGCTGTTCCAACTTTAGACCAAAGAAAATGAAGAAATAAAAAATTCAACAAACTCAGGCATTGGAAGATATGGCTGTGGCAGTTTTTTCTGAAATATTCATAACGGTGCTCAAAAGGAAACAGGGTCACTACAATCCACCTAAGTGTAGCCTGCCAGAGGGTTTGAACATAATAGTGTCTGCTTCTAAGCAGACTGTGATGGTGCAGAACAGTTTGTGGTTTCATAGGTGTGGCTGGAAGCTTTGAGCAAAGATTGGCCAAGCCATATTTAGGTAATAACATGGCAGTAGAGAAAAAAGGGGTAGCCTCAAAATGCCAAATGGATTTTAGTTAAATTAAAAATCTGAAACATGTCATGTCCTGTTATATAAGAATCTTTAGAAGTACTGTAGAAGTGAATTTTGGGTTGTGATTATGTAGCCAGTTCAAGTTGAAGTGTGTAACTTAAGGGTAGAGTCTCACAGATTGCTGCGGCACAAGAAAAAGAAAAGAAAGAATAACAAACAATATGGAGCATAACTTGGCATAGAAAAAAATATGGAGACCCAAGATTACTGAAATAACCCTATGCAAGAAAACAATGCAAAAAACCTCAGAAAGGACCCTAAAAGAAGGGAGCCCCCCTTTGAAAATTATAGGTGCTGTCTGAGTGGGTGATAACAAAATAGCAAATGAAAGATACACTATGACAGTTATATTCTTCAGTGCTTCATGTTACTAGTACTAGACATGTTACAGCCTGGACTATGCCGGAATGTTGACCGTTTATTAGTCCAAAAGCATGTCTTTACAGCAGTAGGTCTAACACCAACAACAGAAGCTAGAGTTACCCACAATCCATCAGGCTTCTCTTACTATGGATCTTATAGTGGCCCAAAATACACAACAATTATAACGTAGCAGCTCTGCAAGTGACATGCGGTTTAAATAAGTGTTTTGGGGAATCTATATTTGTGACAGGATGCTGGTTGCTGATTTGCCACTATGATCTTCCTGCTGGACAGCTGCTGATCGAGCCTGGAGCGTTTCTCAGATGATAAGAAAAGGCTACACTGCTCCCGTAAACAATCACTCGTGGGGTCAATGTCTCTACAAAATGTCCACACTCAAGACTTCATCTAAGGGACTTTGTCTGCATTTACAGAATATCCTCTTACAATATATTTCGAGATTATGTGGCATTCCTTCTCTTTGTATCATTAAAGTAAATGCTAAAAGCAATCAGTAGAGTCATCAGGGCACTTAAAGCCTCAAAAGATACCAATCAACCCCTTTTCTCAATCACAGACATGTGTACTGGGGAGAATACATTTGTCACAAACACAAGTAAACGAGGACGTTTGGCTATATTTCAAAATGCAGTGCTTTACATCAGTCTCTCTCTAATGCCTGAAATAGAAGAAAGTGAGTGCTATTACAATGACCACATATTAAGTAGACAGGAGGAGCTGATTGGTTTGGGGACATTCAGAGGAATCCAGAAAAACAAAAGAACCAAGGTGCTCCTCACTTTTTAGTGGTCACGGCAAAAAGCACTAAAATGACAGCTTAATTATTTTGAAAAATTGGTAATTAAAAAAGGAAGTCTGACATGTTTTTCATGATTTTAAAGAAGGATTTAATTATTACTCACGCAACTCTTAATTAATGATTCAGGCAAAAGCTCAAAAAAGGTTTGTTTTGCCTATCACATGGTAAAGGAGTAGGCAGGTTCAAGACCTTGAACTGGCCATCATTTGCCCAGCTGAAGCAGGGTGGGCAATACGATAATATACATATATATCCGGACAAACAATATTGTATATATTTTTGTATTTCATTTCTATCGTAATGTCAAAAAACAGCAGCCAAACTGTGTTCCTGCAATATTTAGGTCATCTGGACATTGTTTTATGTTCTGATCCTTGCACACTGTGCACTAAAGTTCTTAATTAAATAAGAAACTTCTTATTTATCATTTATACAAGTATACAAACATAGGCTTTACAACGTGGTTATTTGATATACACTATTTCTTTATTGAATTACTACAAAACATGCTATATTTGATTATCGAGATATGAAGGACTTATATCGAGATAGAAGATTTTGGACATATTGACCAGCCCTTTGCTAGGGTGACTTTGGGCAAGATGAAATAATCAATGTCTAGCAGCTCCCCGGAAGTAGCTTAATATATCATCATCACTTCATTGGCAGTAAAGATTGTTATTTTTAGTGCTCTTGCATTTCATATGACCTTCATACTCAAACAAATGTACTAGAATAAAAAAATAGTTCACGTTAAAGCTGCACATAGGGTGGCATTGCGTCTCTGTGTGTCTGCAGGTAAAAAACAAAATCTGTGATATCCAATCAGAATACTCCCTCCGTGTGATGGTGCTCCTCTCCTCTGTACTGGTACCTCTCAGATATCATAAATAATATAACAACACTATGCTAGTCTCGCCTTCCCACAATTCTGGTCTTCTTTGAGAAATGGAGGCTTTTAGAAAGCCAAATAGAATCCCGTCATAAGCAAGTATGTATACTTCTACACAGAAAACAATATATTGTCTTTTCCAATTCATCACTGACACATACTGAGATACATAAGAGCTGGTGTGTGTCTCTGATTTACTATTGTATATACACGTGCAGCATTCAGACAGCAGAGTGCAGACACAGGCTGGCAGTACAACATGAACCCTGTGAAGGGAAAATGCCCTCTACTGGTTGTAAATGACAATGCACTGTAAAAGTGGCTGAGTCATTCCCTTATAAAAGTAAGTCTATAATATCACTTGCAAAGCCAAGATGTAATGCAGAAGAATATTAGCTGATGCTGCAAAATAATGAGGAGCATTTATATGTAGTCAGCATCAGTGTTGTGAATGAAAACCATTGTGTTTGATAGCTTCGTGCCATGACAAGGGTGACACACAAGCAGCTGTAATAGCAAGCAATCAGCCATTATAGGTCAAGTGGTTATTATTGGGCTTATTATGAAAAGGTGTGGTGTGTAAACGCTCTACTTTATCCTTTAATGTTTAAAAACATTTCACCCAGGTGCTTTTGCCAAATGCAACTTAACACTAAGTTTATACAGTAGCAGATGGTGTGCCATGAGTTCATGTGGTAGACATGCATAGCAATGTAATCTGTAATTTTAGGAGATGGCAACACGGGTTGCTGAAACAGACTCTGGGTTTCACTTAGAATATGGCAATAATGTTGTATGCGATGTATCTGTAAATACTGAACATTGTACAGTACTATATTTATTAATTCCTTATAGTTCAACATTTATTGAAATATGCTTATTCACCCATCTTTACCGACAGTAAGGTGAGAAGATCGTTACCCCTCTTTATCTGGAGAATGGTATTGACCTTTTCATTACACTATCACTATGAAAAAGAGAAGAAGTATTCCTTTAAGTTATAAAAAGGAAACAGCATGGATGACTACCTTTCCACTAGTTTCTCTCTTTTAGCTCCGTAACTCTGAGAATCAACATCTAGAAGATAATTCAGTGTGCCGGATGTCGATGTAATGCTGTAATTAGACCTGAACTATGGTCGAAAGGATAAGGGCACGGCTACTTCTCGTTTAGCAGGCTAAAGGAACTAGTGACTGCACAAATCTACTGTGAGGTCCTCCAAAATCAAATTGACGTGTTCCCGTCACATGTGTTAACACGACAGAATGAACCTCACAGTGAAATGGGAAATGACCTAATGAACCGGTTAGGAACAGTGACAGTCAGGCAGAGTTCAAGGTCCTACCTTAAAGGAGGGTGGCAGGGTGCAGAAGCAGGGCAGTGGTCCTCACCCTGGTAAGCAGGAGGTACAGGAGGGGAGGCAGGGGCTGGAGGAGGAGGGGGAGGAAAGATGGGAGATGCAGGTGGGGTTGGTAGAGCTTCAGTAGTGTGCCTCTCAGGTGGTGTGGGAGAAGGACTGGGAAATTCGGTGGTGTCTTGGAGGTGAGGAGGGAGGGCAGGCAGGAAGTGGTATTCAGAGGTTGGAGGTGGGGATGAGGCAGGGGCACGGTCACCTCTTTCTGCCTGCTCAGTGAGGGAGGACCTGCAGGGGGGAGAGCACAAAACATCTAAAGACGGACCGAAACAAGAAGGCCAAGTTTGGCGATTCGGAAAGCGTTCTGAGGACACGCTCCACTTTGCTCTACACAAATGAACCATGACCGAAACTTACCTCAAAGTAGAGAAAGCCGGAGCACTCTGCTCTGTGTCCTTAGTCAAACCTAGTAGTGACTTCAAATAGGAAATGCTCACTCTAACCATCCTAAGAAGGCTTTTTCATTTAAATGAACTACTAATGAAACTCCTCCCGCCTGTACCCTTACACGATAGCTCATGTTTCCCTTGCTTGCTCTACTTGCCCTCTGCAGTGAAGTAGCCTGCTTTAGGTTGTCTGGCTCTGTCATCATTGGCCACCTGGTGGAGTGGATTTGGCCCTGATCCAGGCCAGTCTTATCAGGACTGGTAGGCTCTCTAATCTGAAAGGCAATGCGATGGACGCCCATGCAGCTGTTCCCCACTTGGGGCATGCCTCCTGTTTAGCTCTATAAATACCCCAGTTGCCTCTGCTGCAGACGTGAGCTTCACAATACCTCCATCAACTAAAGCACATTTACCATACTCAAGCATTAAGTCAACTGCCTGCTGAGCTGAACTTTCCAAATGTCCCTTCCAGCTCATTTAAAACTGAAATTGAGCTTGGTTATTCTCCATCTCCCTCCAGTAAAGTCAGAACTTAATGAGGGTGTAGGCTTTTCTCGAGGGCGTAGCATATTATAGTTTATATCAAACACAAGTCTGGTGGCAGGAATGTTGCATAAAGAGGAAACGACCTACAACTTTATATATTATTTTTTATTTTGTCTCACTTTTCTTGTTACAAATCCTCAGTCGGTGACTTACACATGCAGGCCAAAGCTAAACATATGTAGGCATCTGTGGTTAACTAAGCACATGCAGCCCGGAAATAGAAACAACCAAGTCACAACATAGTCTGAGCAAACTATCATAAGACACACTGCTGTCTCCAAAGATGGACAGAAACTGCTATGGAGTAGATAGAAAAATAAATCCAGCACGTATATAAGAGACAATTGGCCGAAAATAAGATTACCCTGGACACAAGCGTAAAGTATTTACTGACTCAGGGGCTTTAATGTGAAGATAATGGCAGCTAACCCAGTCAGGTTAACAGCTAGAGCTTTCAAACTTTTTTCCAGAAATGATGTCATGTGTAAGAACTAGCAAATGATTTATAACCAGCATAATTAACAACATTAATGCCACAAGTCATAGAGAGCACATGTGCTCTTTTTCAGCAACACACTTCTTCACGTCAGTGTAGTTTTACATTGGCATTAACACCCGGACGGTGTCCAAACAGTTTTGTACCGTTAGTAATTCAGCAGTGTGCCGGGCGTTACTCTAGAACACCTCATGAGCAATTCTTGAGAAGGCAAATCCAGCTTTCACAAGGCTAGTCCAGGAATAAAGGCAGATTCTCTAACCTCTTGTTTCATGACAGTATGGTTACTTTGACCATACTGTCTACACACATACACTCACACTCACCCACACACATACTCACTCACTCACTCACTCACACACTCACTCACTCACTCACTCGGGAAACCGCTGGACGCAAAGACAGCAAGTCCACGCAGGGTGTTTAATGATAAACAGAGAGTTGTAAATAAAACCAGCTGAAAGTACTAAGAAAAGTATGTTTTTTTTAGTGCTGCAATGATGAGAGGACCATTTCTGTCCTGCAGCCAGCAGCTAGCTCATACTGTCCCACACACACATACCGACACACGCACACACACACACACACAGCACATTTAGGAACACATTGTATATATTGCAAACACATACTTCACAAATAATAATTTAACAATTCTATTCTGCAAAAATAGAGATTAAAATGTTACTTAAATTCAGTCACGTGTGGTTGAATGAATGGCAAACATCAGATTATCTACTTTACTTATGCCAGCAAAAGCGCATGAACCTACAATCGCCATGGCAACTAGTCTATTTACAGTACAGTACAATGTGGGCAATAGCACATCCCACTTCCTTTTTACTCCATAAACATGGATGAAAAATATACCTCATACCAAGCTAAGTAGTCACAGCCATTTCCATAGTGTTTCTTGAGTAAAAATGGCTTTACAAAAGACTTCTATTACATTTTATGAAAACTAGTTGTATAACTTTCATTTTTACACAACTTCAGACTTTTATGCCACATGTCACGCAGCATACATTTTCTGCAAGGCCATTTCAAAAGTCTACCATGCCAGCAATATATTTGGAGAGCTCACAGACAGTAGCTAAACATTAGATGTACTGCTACTGAGATGTCTCGCCAACCCAGCCTCCACATCAAGTAGGCCAGGGGAGCACAACATGCTCTAACCTGTAACTTTTTTTTTTTTTTTTTTTTGCAACTTTGCTCCTTCTTTACCGCCTTCTGTCCGTCCATCTTTCTATTTGTCCCTCCCCTCCTGCCATCTGGTGAGATCAGAAGAGTTACCTACAGACCATCTGTTGCATCCACCTGGAGAGACTTAAACACAAAACGCCTATTGTGGACACATACACACACAAAAAGAAATAAAGAGGTACCCACTTCTTGTTAACTCACCCAGATTTCAGCCATGGAGGAATCCATCATACAACCTCAGTGCTAACTACATGTTAGTGATGGAAATGACTTCTGCTGAGCGCCTGGTGAACTCCAAAACACCAGAGCCAATAAGTGTATGTCCCAGTCCTTCTCTCCTGTGCCTGTGACTCTGACTGACTCTGTCATACACACTCACACCGCGGCACATGCTCAAGTGTTTCTCGAAACTCTGGCTTTTGTTCCACTCTGTCTGGTCTGTGAAAATGACTTCAGTGGGGCTGAGTGCCTGCCCAAATTCCTCCCACTACAGGGTTCAGTTCACAAAGCTGCGCAGACTGAGCAGGACTGACAGCTAGGACAGCCTCTGGGGGTGGGGGGAAAACCCATACCCATACACACACACACACACACACGCACGCACGCACACACACACTGCAGTCCCATTTCTGTCTCTGGCACACATATGCCAGTGTAACTTTATCTATTGATGAAACCTATAGTAGAAATATCACTGTCACTCCTCCTCCCTCCGACTCTGAACAAACGTTTGTCTCCAACAGCAGTGATGGGACAAGTGTTGTGACTGACAGGCAACAAGTGCTACTGTGCTCTGGCATGTGGGATGGCTCCTTTAAATGCAGCAGACGGCAGGAAAGAGTGACAACTAACAGAGATAACTGAGGAAGCCGAGAAATGTTCCAGCTAAGTAAAAAGAAATCCGCAGCAATGATTGAACTTAATTAAAATATCGTGTATCATTTATTCAGACAGTCCTTACATAATAAATAAACTGGAAGAGACCGCTTTAACAACACAGCCTTAGATGCGCAGTGTACACTCTAGTGACATATGTCTTAAGTTTTTAAGTAGAAGAATGACATACATGGAAAGCTAGTCCAGCCAGAGCTATTAAAATACTTAAGTAAATACTGCAAGCCCACGTGGAGGTTGAACTGAACAACTCACTGGTTTATTATGTGTATATCACCTAGTCAGGAGATTGAACAACATAAAGGGTTCACTTCTGTTTCAGCAACCGGTATAAATCTGTGAGACTCCATCTCATTCGTCCGATCAGACTGTTAAACCGCTGCAGACAGCAACAACCTACCAGACGCCCTCGACGTGTCTGAAGGCCAAACAAAGCCTCCGAGGGGACTCTCCAAGCGCATGGAAATCCATTTGAAATGTGTGACAGGCAGAGCTGCTGAGCTGTGAAGCCCAATTCCCCCTGAGCCCCCCCCCCCTTTTCACAAATACATGAACTGCAATAAAATGTCTCGGATACATCACTGTAATGGAAATGTTATGATGAGTTTTAGGAAAACTATCAGGGCTAAAAGGTCATATACACATCATTCTGATGTCTGCAACCCAGTCCACCTCACAATTACTAGTCTCTATGTAAACCTGTCGGTCTTTATGGTAAAAGGCTATAATTTTTATGTTAACCAGACTCTGACTGAGCTCTGAAAGAAAACCATCCCTTTGCAGCATCCTTACAGGGAAAAGTTACTCCTCAAACCGTAGTTTGTAAGGCTTTCACTGGAATCTCCAATGGGACAATAGGTGGAAGTTGTTCAAGTTGTTGTAATTGAATATGTATTAACCTTATGATGTTACGAGGGCACTCACCCGCTGTCCTGTAGCTCCTCAGCAGGGCTCTGGACTGTTTGTGTCACTGCAGTTTCCTCAGCTGGGATCTCCACTGGTTTTTCCACTTGCTCCTCTGGAAGCTCACAAATCAGCTCCTTCTCCGGTTCTTCTGTTGTTGTCTTTGATGGTTCTGGTTCTTTATTCTCCGTTGGTTCTGGCAACTCCACTTCATATTTTGTTGGTTCAGGGAGCTCTTTTGTGCTTTTCGTTGGTTCCTGTAGCTTAGTTAGCTCCTTCTCTATTTCTGAGAAAGTCACTGGCTCCCTTTTTGGTTCTGAGAGCTCTTCTGGCAGCTCTTCTTCTTTCTTGGTTGGTTCTAAACGCTCTACTTTCTTTGTTTCTTCTGGGAACTCTACTGTCTGCTGTGTTTGTTCTGGGAGCTCTATTATCTTTTTCAAAGGTTCAGGAAGATCCACTGGCTTCTTCACAAGATTCAGAGGTGGGATCTCTGTTTTCTTCGCTGCTGCTCGCTCCGGTGGTGCGATCTCCTCCAGTCTCAGAGGAGCAGCTATCTCCTCAGTCGGAGTAAGAAATTCTAGTTGGGGAGACTCCAGAGATGGGAGGGGTCTGGGAAAACAATGCAAAAGAAGAGGGAGTTTTAGTTTATAGCATATGCACAAGGAATGACTGACACATGACAAATGTGTGTCCTTGTGTGTTGTGAGGACGCTTTCTGTGTGTGTGTGTGTGTGTGTGTGTGTGTGTGTGTGTGTGTGTGTGTGTGTGTGTGTGTGTGTGTGGAAGCACTGTAGGTGCATGTGTGTGTTTATGCTGTTGTTTCATTGTGTTGAGCAGTGTGAGAAAAGGTTCATTCTTGCGCTGGAGAGTAGGGGCGATGTCACAGCTGATGTCATCCTTTGAATATAAAAGGCTGCATTACTTCCACAAGACTTCAACCGGCACATTCATCTGACCCAAGCTCGAATCACAGACAAAGTGCAGCTCTGTGTTTACCTCCTCGTTCATATTCATTGTCCCGCTGCTCTCTGATATATCACTCTTGACAAGTCCTGTACATGGTGTTACTGGAATGCCAAAATAATAATAATAATAACTGCAGCAATCTATGAAGAGGCCTACTAAACAACTGATATATTATCTGAACCTCACAGTTTTACAACAAAAATAAATATTGACATTTGTCCACCACAAGGGAAGTTTGGGGTCCCCTGCTGGAGCTGCTGCCCCCGCGACCCGATACCGCATAAGCGGTCGAAGATGGATGGATGGATGGATGGACATTTGTCCACCTTATTAATTCTTAATTATGTAGGTGTAGTTTTGATTGTTGTGGCTGGTGGCACAAACTACATATGTGCCTTTCCTTCTGTGTACTGGAGCAGACATGTAATGCTCACATGCTACTTTGTGTAACAGATTGAGGGGAAGCCCATGCTGACCTCCACAGACCTTTTTAGACATTAGTTACATGAACTTTAACTTTTCATTAACATAGTTTTATTAGCGTGAAGTCTCATGTGTACTTCTCTAATCTGGTTTCTTAAAGGGATATTATTTTTCTCACGCACGCACGCGCACGTACGCGTGCGCACACACACACACACACACACACACACACACACACACACACACACACACACACACACACTTGTGTTTACCTTGATGTCTCTTGTTTACTCTGAGATTGGGATGCAGCTTCTTTTAGAGCTTGTATCCAGTTTGTATCTGGTTCTTGAGCTGGAAGTCCAGGAGCCGGACTCTCTGACACATCGGCAGCCTCCGTGTTCACAATCACTTGTTCAACAGAAGCTTTTTCAGGTGATATTCCTTCTCGGTGGGAATCGGCAACAATGAGGTTAACCGCGGTATCGTCTCGGGACTTTGACAAAGACACCTGATCATGTGGCTTCTCTGACTGGCTAGGGGCTGCAGGTGGAGTTGATGCACAATCATCCGGGCACTTTGACAAAACAACAGATGGGCCTGTGGTAATAGGACTGGTTTTATCTTTTATATCATTGTCATTTTCTGTTGCCTTAGAAAGACCAGTTGGATTTATGACCTTCTGTTTAGTCATTGCTTTATTGTTTAATGCTTTTATCTCACTTTGTCCTTTCCCCTGGCTGCTAGCTTCCCCTTCTTCCAAAGGTGCTTTATCTGCCTTTGTGATCTCCTCTACATCAGGGCCTTTTATGGGTGTTTGTACTACCGGGCTGCTTTGTGTGGTTGAGGTTTTATTGAAGCTTTGTAGCTTGAGAGGCCTGCACACTGTATCCTGAATTTCACACTCCTCAGTTTGACTACTGTTGCTTTTCACAGCCGTGGCAGCACTGAAATCATTTTCCACAGTTTCGGGTTGCCCAACCAGAGTACTGAATATCTTTGTGTGAATTTCTTCAGCCTGGTTTGTACTTGGAGTAACTGCCAAATGATTGGCATGACTATCTCTGCTGACCTTTGAGGAAACAGAGATCTGGGAAGGTGAAGTCTCATGTTCCTGTGATGCAAACTCAAAAGATACAGCAGTGTTCTTCAAGGTCTCAGGATTTCCATGTTGGTCTTGACAGGCGGCTGATAGATTGCCTTTTTCATGGCTTTTACCAACCGGATCATTCACAAATTCAGTGTCTGTAATTGACCCAACTACCCCTAAGGCAGGGCTTTTATTCTCATCCAACCACTGTCTTGTCTCATCTACATAACAGCCAGTTGTTACACTCCCTATTTCAGCCAGGGCATTTCTCTCAGCAACCCTTCTACTCTTATTTAAATCACTGGCAAGGTGAAACCGCCCTGCTTGTTTTCCCTCTCCATCACCGATCACTCGTACGTTGCCACTGCTGTCATCCCCTGTCAACTCATCACTCCCCACAGAGCCGTCTGTGCCCTCTGCTACCCCTTTCACACTTGGAACCAGTGCTTGGGTCTGCCTGACCTGACTGTTGGTCTTTTCTCCCCCCTCTAGACAGCCATCTGACAATTCCTGTGTGGGATGTCTGGATCCCAGACACTGTAGGTAGTACAGACACCGCTGCTGTTGCTCCTGTTGCTGAGCAAAATAGTTGGGCTCTGGTGTGGACTGTGACTGGCCAAGACCTGCATTCAAATCTGGTGCTATGTCCTTGTCGGAGCTGCTTTCCAGTGTTGCTGTCAGAGTTTGGCGCAAACTCTGGTCATAAACAGTTTGAGGGTAACTACCAGAATCTACCTCAGCATTAAACATGTCCTGAGAGGAGAAAGAAGTCTTGCTTTGTCTTTCAGATGCAATGCCACTCTTCCTTTCTACTTCCTCCTTTATATCACTTATTGGTGATTCAGTCTTGTACGCTTTATGTTTATGTTGTGGCTGCAGGTCTCCAATTTCCTCTCCAGCCTCTTTATCTCTCCCATTACTCTGTTGTGGTGCTGTGTCTGTCTTTCCTTTCTGCATCTTACTGCTGTCTGCTGTTTCCCTTTGATTATCCATTGTTGCTTCTTCAACTTTTTTCTTTTCCTCTGCAAACACCGTGGATGTCTCATCTCCCATTTTCTCTGTCATGTTGTCTTGTTTAATTCCATCATAATCCTTAATGGATGCTTCACAAATAACAGGTTTGATGCCAACAGGGCGTGGCTCAGAGTGGGATAGAGAAATTACATTATCAGACCCACCTTTTACCAGTACACCCACTGCACCAGGGGGGTGAGGAGGAGACAGATTTTCCTCTTGTGAAAACGGAACATTTAAATTGTTAAGGACTGAAAACTCAAATTCAACGACAGTCTCCTTAACGTCATTTCTATCCTCCAGTTTTGGACAAGTCTTATCTGCTTTGATGTTGACATCACTGTACTCCAGATCATGTGCTAAAGACATTTGTGTAATTTCTCTGCTCTTGTTGCCATCCACCTCTCCAGAGACTTTGGTGCGGTCACAATCAGCGCTGGCGTAATCGGTCTGCACAGGAAGAGAGATATCACAGTCTGCAATGAACTCCAAGTGACTCAACATTGGACCAGGAGGCCGCAGCACAAAAGAAGAATTACCGGCAAACTGCTCGATAACAGGAATTGACTGGTCAGAGGCTGTCACTTCTGAAGTCGCAGATTCATCCTTTGTCAGAATAGCAGAGCAAATTATGGGCTCCGACCCCTCACTGGCTTTCATGGGATCTGTAGTAACCAGTTCACGAGGAGGTGTTTGATCTAATTGGGTGGGAGGCTGAGAACTGGGGTGACAAGGCTTTGTCTGAAGAGAGTCTGTGCAGATCACAGTTTCGGCTGTTGAACTGGGGTCAAGGTCCGTAGAGAGCTGACCAACAGGTAACTCAGTGGAGACATTACTTAAAGGCGTGCAGGTAACATCATCAGCTGGAAGCACAGAACATGAGGAGAGAGGATGTAGGTTACCTTCAGCAGCATCCGATATTAAAGGGGACTCCTGGGGCTGGCCAGCCTTGACTAAGGCTTTAGACGAATCATGTAACTTATCTATCTCTTTCTCAGTTGACAAACACAGGGTTACACCCTCCTTCTCTGTTTCTGCCTCTATTTGCTTTGTCACCTTTGCTGACACCTGTTCAACTGTTGGATGATCAGCCTCAGAGTCTGCACTTTCTGCCGTTTGTATAACGTCACCAGCCTGATTCTTCTCAGTAGGACATGGAAGCTGTTTTGAGCAGGCCTCAGTCGCTGACTGTAAATCCACTGTGTTAGTCTCCAAGTTGTTGTCACCTGACTGATCTATGTTACTGTTCTCCTTGATATCTTTTGTCCCCATATTTCCTTTATTCAACTGGACATTGTTCTGTGGCTTCGGGGAGTCGGCTGAGCTCCGTATTGCTAATTCATCCTTAGCAGGAGTTGTATCTGCGGGGATTTCTGGCTGTTTCAAGCTGAGAAATTCTGGGAAGATGTAGCTGGCCTCAACCACAGGATGGTGCAAACTCTCATGTACAGTCAGCGGAGGCAAAGAGGCGCAGTCCATCGCTGACACCGACATGTTCCTGAGATCCACAGAGTAACTGCTTTCTTGTTTCACAGTGTCCGCAAAGTGAACTCTGTTGTTGCTTCTGCTTCTGTTACATACGTACACATCCACTCCAGACATAGCACCACTATTGCTCTGTTTCTGGACTTGAAACTCTGCGTCTGCACTTACGGCTGTGCTGGTTTCTGTTGTGCTACTTTTAGGCTGGACCTGTTGAATGTTGCTCGCTTGTCGCTCGACTGAGGTTTGTTGAGAAGTAGTCAGTAGCTGTGGTGAGATTAAAGACAGCAAGATTTGACCGTTATTTCTCTCTGTCTCTGGGAGGGATGATTCCCCACAAATATGTCCCAAAGACAATGCTTCTTCTGAAATTAAATTCTGTTTGAGATCAGCCCTTACCCCTTTGTTTGTCTTGCTGGAGCTCTGTTCACGGTTAGTGGGGAGAGGTGAGATGGCTGCGCCATGCTGTTCTTGGCAGGGTTGAGATAGACGGTCCTGTTCAGTGCAGATGCTCTCAGGGATGGTAGCAATCGGCTCAGTCCAGCTCTGTGACTTCAGCTGTGACTCTGCAACATCGGTGGGCGGACGCGTCTCTGTCGCGGCTGATGACACCCCACTAGCTGAGCCTTCTGGCTGGCTGAATGAACTGTGCTCAGCAGCCAGCCGTCCTTTCTCTCCCACCTCCCCTTCTCCTCCCCCTCGTCCTGCTTCCTCCAATCCCACAGCACTGTAATCCTGACAATCAGGACTAGTGAGTAACCCAAAGGGAGAAGTATTGATACAGGCTTCTAACCGGAGTGGCTCCTTTTCTTTGTCTCCCTCTTCAGCTGGTGAGACCCCGGTGTCTGCACTGCGAAGGCTTGTTTCTCCCGGTCCCTTCATTTCTGTCTCAGCAGAGTTGTGTGGCATTTTGCTGCTGCAGCTTTCCTCAGATGAAGCCTGTCCCTTTTTGGCTAAAAATGCAATTGAGCATTTTCCCTGTGAACAGATTAATGCAAGCGGAGGAAGGCTGTCCAGGAGTCCTTCTTTCTCTTTGTCTGCAGAGCTGAGGCACTTTCCTGTACCCCCTAAATCTTTCTCTCCAACTGCTTTCTCACTCTCTGCGACTGCTACAGCAGCTACTCTCTCCAATGATTCACGCCTCGTGCTTTCTCCCTCTCCCTTGCTTTCTATCAGTTCTGGCATCGTGGGTGTTGCCAGTGGCAACGCAGCAACCACCACTAAAGGCTCTTCAAGGGCACTATCCACGCTGCTCTCTCCCACACATGTCCAGCTGTTGGAGAGTGGGCTGGGATTCTCCTGTGTGAGTATCACTGCTTCTGAGGTAACTATAGTTAACTCATGTGTTTGTGCATCTGATCTCTTATCAGCAGAGGCAGCTGGATTGATAACTGTAGTTTGGACATGTGTCATGCTTGTTTGTTGGTTATCTGTAACACCTCCGGTTACATGTTGCTTCGGCTGTGGGATTTCATCTGATCTTTGATTTATGCGACGTGGGGCATCTATAGGGTTGTGGTTATCTGACAGATGAGGCCTCTGTGAAAGAGCCTGGTTGGACGCAGGTGAACAGGCAGTAAGATGATCCTGCCTGCTATGAGAGGATGATAGTGGGGGGCTGGGGCCGGGCTTTCCCCCGGGACTCAGCTGTTGCTTTGAGGCAAACCCATTATCAGGCTGTTCCCCACAAATCACAGCCAGAGCTGCCAGTGACACCAATTCTGCATTTTCTGTTGAATCTATATGATTTCCTGCATTTATGAGAGACACAGCCTGTAATTCATTTTCAGGTTGTACTACTGCCATTGCCTTTTGTCCAGTCTCTGTGTTCTTCTCTTCTATCTTTTTCTTTCTCCTTTGTTTCTTTTTGTCTTTCTTCTTTGACGTTTTGTCCTGCCCGGCGTGTTTGGCACATGGAGAACTCGTCATGTCTGACAATGCATCTTTATCCTTTAAATGAAGAGTACTGCACTCTGATGTCTCATCAACTGATTGATCTTTCTTTCCCGTTTTAACTATACAAACGGTAATACTGGACTCGTCACGCTTTTCTTTCTTTATGTCTACAATCTCTGTTATTGCCTCTGTGTCTTTCTGCCTAATTAGTGCATTACAATCTAGAGTGCCATTTTCCTCGATGCCTGCTTTAGAATCGACATGTTCCTCTCTGGAACTGTTTCTCACGTCAGAAAATGCTACTTCTTCTTGAGTTTCCTTAAATAAATCTGTTGTTGTTTCTAATTGTGTATGTGTGTGTCTTTCCTTCTGCTCATTTATCTCTGTTTCTTTTTCTGCCTTTTTTTCACACTCCGTCCCTGCTGCACCGGCACTATTCTCAGTACCCAGTATGTAATTCCTAAAACTAAACACAACTGTATCTTTCTGACTGCTTTCTACTTCACTGTTTCCATGTGTACCCTTGTTTCCATGGCCCCCGTTGCTATGTCCCGGCTGGACTGTGATTGGAGGCAGTGAAGATGAGTCATTGAATTTATTAACCATCCCTTCTCCAGTTTTCTTGCCTACATCATTAACCTTCCCAGGCGTGATGCTGGGGGAGCCTGTGGGATTAAGTATGCCCAGTGAGGCCATTTGTTCTTCACATTCCTGGATGGCCTGTTTGAGTTCCCGATCTAGGAGCACAGATAGGGAAGGCGTCGAGGGTCGGACACCCGTGTCAGGTGTGGCAGTGGGCCGAGGTGAAGGCTGAGCATCTGTGAGAACTGGGTTGCTGTCATGAGGCCTGAGACGAGGGTAAGGTGACACAGTTAAGAGTCTGGCAGGCAGACAGCTGGTCATTCCAAAATGCCACGAAACGCTGCTATTGGCAGAGCAGAAGCCCATGCTCAGACATTGCACTCAATAAGCACACACAACACACAACTGTACTCATAATGCCTAGGCTGAGATGTATATTCTCTTACAAGAAATAATATCAGCTCTGTTTGTAAGCATATGGTTGTTAATGAACATGCAGGTCTGTTCATACACACCAAAACAGGATTTCTTCAGGCATTACGCTAGGTAGCTACTATACCATTTCCTAAGCCTAGCCTGAATTTCTAATTGTGCCAAAAGCTTAATAATGAATTTTTATTCAAATATTTAATTGGTTAATTATTTGTTGGAGCATTGCCTATATTTTTAATGCTAACCTTTAAAGTAGGAACCTAGTACAAGCAGCATGAATGTAACAATCCTACTAGTAGCAACTACTAATTATTGCAGTAGCATCCATATGCTGTACAATGGAAAGCACTATGAACGTCTTAGGCTGCTGTGAACTGTCATTGTGTATACTAAGCAATACTGTCTGTTCCATCATCCTGACCAGTGCAATGAATACTATATCAAATAATTCAAAACCCAAAAAATGTATAAAGAGTATAGTAATGAGTGATTGTAATAAACCATGTCACCAGATAAACAACATTACATATCCATGCTCATGCACCAAAAATCCTGTCTCATAACGTACTATATTAGAAGAGATCAAAGCAGAGGCATTGCTCTACAAAGCACTTCATGAAGTACACATCTAGCTTGATAGTGTGAGTGCTTGCTTTAACGCCTTTAACTAACAGGCTAGCTTTGTGCCATTCAGTTGTAATTGCTGAGTCATTGCTAAACCATTAGCCAGCAGTACAGAATAATGCTGCAGGATCTTAGTCTTTAAGCCTCACAGAGTGTATAGATCCAACATCATTTATTTAGTATGTATTACTTATGTCATCAGCTGGTTTCTTGAAATCTGCTCATCATGTTAAGATGTACAATAAATACATGAAGTGAGAAATAACCTCAATAAAGCGTCCATGGATGTGATTGGTTAACACAGTCTCCCCATAAAGACTGACATTTCCATGTAAACACGACCTCTGCACTGACAACATGTTTCTCACTCACCTCACCAACTGCTCTCAAGCCTGTATCTAATTCACCTGGCACTCCCTACTAAAGGGTGGAGCAGCAAAATAGATTAAACTGTTTTCAGCTGGAAGGTTTTGCTATGAAACATGCTGTTGCCTGCCTTCTCTACAGTACCTGAGGTGGAATGGAGGTGCTTCTCACAGTATTGCATTTTAAGACTGCGCGTGTCCTCTTACTCTGCAGGGTTTAGCTTAAAAAGCGGGAACTTTATTTCTGCAGTTTGAGAATTTGATATACACAGTAAAAGTTTGCAAAGTACTTACCTTGGTAACAATTTACAATATAGTACACACAAATGTAAGCAGTTACAAATACTGAGAATTAATGAATTGTTAATGAGTAGTTCCTGAATAACTCTGATTTGAGGACTATAAAGAATGTAATGTTTATTTACTGGCGAACAGACAGGGATATACTTTAATTATTATAATTAGTTTATAAATTAATTGGAATAACGACCATTTTCTGTGTTCCTGATTAACTATGAAGTAACCTCTGAGGAGCTCACACTAGTAACAACTGATTCCTAGTTACTCTTTTTGTGCACCCCCAAGTGGTACATCATATGGAATGGTTACTAAGTAGTTTCTCATAACTTTATGATTTTATTTTTATTTATTTTTTGTGTTCCCCTTATTTTTACGCATTGACATCAAGCTGGAAATTCTGGCATTTTTAGCACATGTATAAAAATGCGTTTTCTTAACTGCACTGTCCCCTTCTTAAATAACCTAAATTGAATTAAAACAAAAATAAGTATACTACTGCAATGAGTCAGCTTGTCAGAATACACTGAAGCCTCAAACAAATTAGTGCAATCAACTCCAGCTCTCAGACAAAAGCAGAATGCAAGGCAACACTAGAAACAGAACATTAAGTCAGTCTGCATATAATTCACCAAAGCATAAATAAAAACAACCTCAACTCAAGCAAAGTCCGCTAAGACAGGCAGCACCCAAACAGGCGATATCCATAACACTCCAAAATGAGTTTGAAACATTCAAACACTGTGTTATCCTTTGTTCCACTAAATGCTCAATAGTGTTACTCTTAATCATTCCTTGTGACCACACTCCCACAGCAGACTCGCTATCCCCCATCATGCTGAGTCTAATGGCGCTTTGTCATTACATGGTCTGCTTGACTAGCCCGCGGTGGCCCATCCTCCTTTTTCCATTGCAGACTAGTACCTCCTCATGCGTCAGGCGAGAGTGGATAGACGTTGAAGAACGTGGAACATGTGTTGTTTTTGATTCTCGGCATGTGGCTCTTGCCACAGTCAGAAGACATTTTTAGTTTCAAAAGAAGCTGGAAGCAGCAAAAAAAAACACTGCAGGCTAAACTTTTTAAAAGTGGCGTATGTTCAGGGCCATGGATGTATTAAGATAACACACAATCAGTACGCGCTGTCGGTACCCGATGTCACAACCCAATGTGATTCGAGTGCAGAAGTGAATTGCTCATGCTCAGATTTAAACGGTTTACGGCATAAAGTGTCATACTTAAAATGTCATTTGTGAAATCCATAAAATAAACTTTTCTCATTACAAACAACAAAAGAAGATGGAAATCTTTTCAAAAACGGTTTAGCTATCTATGATTGTTTGCTTGCCAACATTAGCTCAAACCGCCATTCAAGTGACAGCCTTTGCTGTATTTGATTGCTAACTTGTAGCTAGCAGTGAACAAACTTCATTATGTGGGTCCATTTGTACTGTATTGGCATTACAGAAGTCTCTCATTAGCATCTTGTAGGCTACTTGTCGCAAAGTGATGCATGCGCGACTCACATGCAGATGTGAGTTGCGCACGTTCAGATTTAAACGGTTTACGGCATAATGAGTCATACTGAAATTTGTTAAATCCATAAAATAATAAACTTTTCTCAGTATAAAAACTAACATTTATTCAAACTGAACACTTGGAAAAGCTGGCTACAGCTAAATTAAGACTTTACAGTAATAACTATAAAGACAAGTGATTGATTGTATTTTAAATGAGCACAAGGAAAACTGACGTAACAGCTGTTATATATTTTAACGGTTATTATCAGTTTTTGACAAGAATAATGACAACACAGTAAAAAATGGACCTACATAAAGTTAAATCACTGCTAGCTACAAGCTAGCAGTCAAACCCAACAAAGGCTGTCACTTGAATGGCGTTTTGAGCTAACGTTAGCAATCAAACAATCATAGATAGCTAAAACGTTTTTGAAATGATTTCCATCTTCTGTTATTTGAAATGAAAAAGCTTATTTTATGGATTTTACAAATTTCAGTAAGACACTTTATGCCGTAAACAATTTAAAAGTGAGCATGCGCAACTCACATCTGCACTCGACTCACATCGGGTAGTGACACAGTGTCGTATATCCTCGAAACAGGATCATCATCTGCGCACGCGCTAACATCTTGCACATGTGCAGGACGGATTGTGCGAGCAGCACAGATCGGGTACCAACACACTCCCTAGCTAGCAATAATGAAGCCGTGATTAGAGACGATTCTCTCCGACCAATCAGTAGTCTGCAGGTTTTCACGTCACCTTTCGCCTCAGCTTGTTCGGAACCTTGACGGAGGTGATACTAAAAAAAAGTACAGTTTCACAGGTACCAGGTATTTTTTTTTTCATAATAGAAAACCAATAAAGGAGTTGAGGCGAGTCGAGCAGGTACCATGTAATGGAAAAACGCCATATGTGGTACCTTTCATTTAGGACAAGCGATGATCGACTGACTTCAGTGTGATGATGCGGGCCCACCAGCAGGGGGTCCACTTGCTTACATTTCCTCGTACCTGAGCTAGTCTGAGCTCTGCTAACACAAACCCACACACGTACAAAGACACGTACATGTATCCTCTCTGTGATATAGCAGTTTTATTATAACATTTAGATATAAACTGATATAATTATTACCTCATATTTATTTATGTGTGTGTGTGTGTGTGTGTGTGTGTGTGTGTGTGTGTGTGTGTGTGTGTGTGTGTGTGTGTGTGTGTGTGTGTGTGTGTGTGTGTGTGTGTAAGACGGCTCAAGTTACCCCAGCGAGGACTCCCAGATGTTGAGCTCACTGCTGAAGTCTAGACTAGGCAGCAGGTCATGAGGAAACTCAAGCTCCTCCTGATCTTGAGCCGCACCTCCACTCTCCTCCTCTCCGGTGAGGACTGGGATGTCTGGGAGCACTGGTTGGGACAGCAGACTCTGCTGGCTGGTCGAGGCTTCAGTCAGAAGCGCTCTGTTGTCCCTCCGGGTCAAACTCTCAGCGTGAGCTTCAGCCTGTGTGAGAAAGCCAAACATAATCGTAGTGAGCTACATGCTGGAGTCTCCGCTGCACTATACATGATAGTGTGTTGTTAAACAAGTGTGAGCATGTTGCGGACTAACAAGGGAACTCCTACAGATTAAATGCTCAAACATTACTATCAAATAACTCCACCCTTGTGTGAAACTATTAAGTGTTGTTTCTGGAGAAATGCATAGTTCATGTTGGTTTGGAGAATTACTGATTTGAGTCGAGATTAAAGGAGTATTTCCATCATTCAAGTCTAGAATGTATTCCAGGCTCAGTGCAACTGCCAAATCTCTGCAGCTTTGTTTACACTGCTGAGCACACCACTATTCTGAAAAAAATTCATTACAGTCTGGTGTTTTCCACCTTAGAAACATCTCACAAGGAAGTCTGTTACAATAAAACATTTCTAAATAATTGTTAAAGACAAACCAGTCCAGCAAGTCTGTGACATGTACAATCAGACATGTGGTTAGGCTAATCATCTAATCAATAAATCATTTAGATCAGAAATCTTCAACACCACCCTGGGGCCCCTAGGGATCCTCATAGTTACTGCAGGGGCAACAAAATTGTTTTTTCAAAAATTTAAAATGTCTTAACATAATTACAGTATATTATTAGCAAATATAAATCAGCCTCTTTTTGAAAAAACAACATAGGCTCAGTGACCTAAAAGGTAAGGTAGTCACTGAGGTCGCCATCCACAGATACAGTTAACCCTTAGGACTCACTGTGTCACATGTACTTTCAACATTTGAACATGATTTATAAAGTCATGGGAACAAATATTTTAATAGTAGAGATGGTCTGATTCCATTTTGTTTTGTGCTGCATGTCGTCCCCCATCTCTCTCCTCCTTTCATGTCTATCCACTATAATAAAAGGGAAAACCACCCAAAAAATAATCTTTAAAAAAACTAAAAAGTGACTTAATCTGGTTTACGTGGACTTGCCTTAGCGTGCCTTAGTGTTTCCTTCCTGTCTGTCCCACTGGTTGACAAAAAGACAGAATACAACCACAACCACAAGCCACAACACTTGTCTGTGGCATCACGTTACAATATTGCCCTCACACCACTCAACTGTGGACCCACGATGTGATGGAATTTCTCCCACATTGCCCTCACCAGTTAACAGGGGAAACAGGAAAATTTCCATAATTTCACCCCCATCAGACATAAACTGAGGTGTACAGTTGCAAACAAATCTGCACCTGCTTAGACACATAAAACATGTGCAGGTATAACGCAGCCCCTTAACAATCAGTATGCAAGCGGTTTCTTACAGAGAGCTCCTGTTTTTAGGAAATTAGGACTTACCGGTGTGAGTCCAGAAGAATAACATGGGTGAGGAAATGCTGTCCATTGCTGAGATTCAGAATTGAATCTGATCATTCATTATTTATGAACCAGTAATAGACAGCATGGCCCCCCACGAGGAAAGGTGACCATTATTACTGACAAGAGTAAATGATCATTAAATCTTTTTGGAACCAAGTATATGTACATTTGTTTTTACCTTTAATAAACTTGCATTTTCCCTCATTTTAAAGTTATTACTATAGTAACATGGTAAAACATGTATAAGCTATTATATTAATTAAATAAAAACAAACAAAATTTAAATGTTTTACTCATTCAAGATGGACTACAAAATGCCACGTCTGACCTCAGTGGTGACCTTACTGAACGTAAATACTGGAGACCGGTTAACAAGGGAAGCTGTGTGTGCAGTGGGGAGGCTCGAAGTGACTGGCCTTACCTGTGTCACCGCTACCAAGAGCATCCTTTGTGTGAACCACAAACATGAATTTTACTCACACAAACACAAGAATAAAAACTCATGACTGTACTAGGCCTTTAAAACTAATTTTAGAGGAATGTTGGCCAATTATAAAGCCTCTCCCTCTGTTCACATCTGCCTATGCAAAGCTCAAGCCATATTGGGTTATTTTTAACTAATTTAGACTACTCCTGCCAGCAACATTTTGGTTGCAAAAAAAAGAACAAAAAGAAAACATTAAAGAACAACAGAGAGAAACTGAACCCAAAAAAGCATTGCTGCAGGTAAATGTCACTCTGAAGGCCTGTGATCTCCATACAGCTATAATCTTCTGTCTTAATGTCACGTTCAAACAGAACACGTTTTGTCATGAGATGGCTGTATGTTGACGTGTCTTGAGTTTCCTGTTTCCTGCCTGAACTTTCTCACCTTTGCTATCAAGACCAGATAATGTCCCAGTGGAAACAGCCTCCACTAATATAATATCAACTTAGAACAGAACACAGAACAATAAGCACCAGCACTAGGTGGCATACCCTGTTAGCATATCATTGGCCAAATGATATAAAGTGGAAAAGCACAGCCCTTGTTTTTCTTACAGTGTTAGTTTGACCCTCATGCAGTTAAAGCACTGTATGTTATTAATTAACCCGTAGCAACCAAACAGAGAGCAAACTGAGGTTGCCTGGAAACTGCTACTTCGACAGTCATTGAGTAAGCTAGCTTACTACTTACTGTTAATTCAATCTGGCAGTGCCCATACGTGTGCTAACACAACTTTAATGCTTTACACATGGCTGTTGTAAACAGGGAGAAGGTAGTGCTAAAGTGGGACCAGGTCCTTACTTGGCCCCAAACAGCAACATTACACAGGTTTAAAAAAGTCCACTCTTTCTATCAAGTTTCATCCCACCATCCGTGTGGCACTTACCCAGCAGTGTGCTCCACCGTGCTGAAGGTGACAGTGCAGTGCAGTGCTACCCTTCTACCTTGCTCACTGTCCAGGCAGCCTCTGCAGGGCTCTGTAATTTCAAGGGGGCAGAAGACGATACAAACATGCTGCAACACATGCTGCTGACGCTCCCTCTCTTCTCTTGTACTGACTAAGCTAACTTCCTCCTCCTCTACAGTCCTGTGCTGTCTTCTGTTAATGCCGCTCCCCTGTTAAATTTCCATGAGCTTCCTCGGGATGTTGATGTGTGTGTGGAGTGTAGAAACACTACACTACCACGCACGGACAAACACAACGCCCGCTACTGGGACTGGCTGACTTGACTGGGCTGGCCACGGGAAGGTAGCCTAACGTTGCCGAGAATTCTCCTCCCCCTTTACTGTATACTCATTCTAGTCTGCTCTCTTCCTATTCCCTCCTCCTCGTCCTCTGCCTCCCTTCCCTCTTTTCTTCCTTCCTTCCTCCCCTTCAACCTCTGTTCCGGGCATCCTCCCCCCTTTTCTCGCTGCTGTATCTTTTGGCTGGTTGCACTCACTGACTGACAGTGCCTCTGCAGGTGATTGCTGGGAATTAGGCCAAGGGTCGGGCCTGCAGTGACCCCCCCAGAGAGCGGATCGAGTTACACTCCAAGAAGCTTTGGTTACAGGTAGGCTACATATCAACAGAGACACACAACAGCCCCCGCCCCTGCGTTATAAAAGCTTCATCCAGTTTTGACGTCTGAGTGTTAAGGTGTGACATCAACATGGACCTGACAGCACCTTCTAACACACTCCCCATGGCCAAATAAACACAGTGTGCTCCCCTTGAATGGCTCTCAGGTATAGGGAAATACAAACAACTGTTTTTAGCCGGTTAGAAGGCCCTAAGTGTCTCCTGTGGCTGATTTTCAAACAATATTAAGTTGACCACAATGTATAAGCTAAATATAAGTATTAGCGTCTGTGTAATTTTGGGACCAGTTGTATGTCTTCCTGATAAACCATCATCAAAAATAGACAAACTAGCCTACACAACCAGGCCACAAAATCAAATCTGTGTCAAAAAAGGTTAGTTGTAATAATAACAATAGTGTATACTTTATTAATCCCCCAAGAGAAAATTACAATTTATACTCTGTTGTTATTACACACATTACACACAGGCCTGAATTACACATCCATGCTCAGTACCTACAGTATACTGTACTAGCACTAATGGAGAGATGTCAGAGGGAAAGGTGCCCCGAGCAGTTGGGGGTTCAGTGCCTTGCTCATGGGTACCTTAGCAGTGCCCAGGAAGTGAACTGGCACCTCTCCAGCTTCCAGTCCACCACCATACTTTGGTCCGTATGGGGACAACACAACTCCACGCTGACCGAGCTGCTACCGCCCCAAAATAAACCACAATGCAGTCACAAGGAATCACAAGCCTTTCAGGGGAAGCATTTTCCAAAGTTGTACACAACTATAATGTCAAAAGGAATAGAAAAAAAGTCCCACCTAACTGACTAATTACTGCATACCTGTGTAGCCAAACAAATGTGTGGCCTGAAGTACTAACATTTAATGTGGAACATAAAAGAGGTTTACCATTCACCATATGACACCTTGGAAGTGGATTTCTTTCCTTTTCATGATGAAATATATGTAAAAATTTAATTTGGGTAGACCTATTATAGGGACACTATGAAGCACTATAACATTTACTGTTAAAAGATGCACCCAGCAGTTAATATTCTCTCAGGCGTTCACACCCCCACACACACACACAATTATTGTACCTGTAGTAGGGAGTCATTTTGATTTTCCTGAGGTGGAAACAGAACAACACTTTCTGGATCGCCCTCTTCTGGCTGAAACAGCAAATGAAATAGTTCAACCAGAGAGAGAAGCTACTGTATAGTAAAGCAGTCGTGGTAAACACTGAAACCAAATCACCATTGTTGGTTTTTTTAGGCAAAACCAACAATGTTAAGTCTCACTCTGCAATCACTTCCAATAAGATCCAGTGTGCATGGTTTGCAGAGTCTATAGCTCATGAGACAAATATGTATGTTAATCCTATTTAAATAATCCTGAATTCCATGGCTGAAGTCTTCCAGTCATGTGGAAATTCCTGGTTCCTGGTATAGCTTTCTTTTTACAATTACAGCAACCCTGCATTCTTAAACCAACACTATTAACCACTCTACATGCACATTGGAGGCATACATACTGTAATGATATGTAATGTACATGCTGAAAGAAAGAAAGCTTAGAATGAATCAGGGTGTGTAGCGATAAAAACCTACCATGGCACATGAGAGTCATGACATAACCATGTAATATTTATCTTTACCTGCTCTTTACACCCCCATGCTTTTCAGACAAGCCTCATTTAAGCATGGGAATGTACACATAGCTCCATACACATTGCATGTGTTTTACTGAAGCCAACAGTTAGTAATAATGTCAGAAAGTGTTAGTTTGGTTAGTCCTCCGTGCATGAAAGAGACTGAGGTGTGTACAGCAGCAACGAGGCAGCAAGTAGCAATCCCAGCCATCCCATGCCAGAGAGCTTTCCCTTACCGACGCCTCAGTTGTGCTGCTCTCGTTCCCCATGGCTCAGCCAGCTGCAGGGCCACAACTGCCCAAACCAACAACCTCTGCACATCAGCTGGCTGAAAGACACCGGCACAGAAGGACCATCAGCGTACGACTATTCCCGGAGAGACCCAGAGTGAACAGGGGATCTGTGGTCCCTCAGAAGTCACAGACTCCTACGCCATAGGATTACAGGTCTCTGGTATGAGGTTGAACTAGCAGGGAGGGAGAATGGTTAAGTGTGTGTGTCGTTTTAGAGATTAGGGACCTTGTGATGTAAGACCTCCCTCCTGGACCAAAGTGCAGGCTTTACCTCTGCCGATGTGGGCTTAAAAGCAGGAACTGCATCCTCACAGAATCTTGTAATCATACAAGTTGCTTTTAGAGATTACTTTAATGAGACATTACTGTGGATATATTCAACTCCTGCTGCAGTAAGTTACTGTGACCATCAGACCCCCTCTGGCCTCAAACAAATGGCCTCCTAGAATAAACATCTTCACATGCAGTCTGTTGCTTTTGTGCTTGTGCTTGTGACGCGACTGAGTGTAGCATACTGACACAGTGACTGAGGCTCAGTAAGGTAATGCTCATGTGGTAAATAACAGACTGTGGTGTCTCTTGGCTTCCAGCAGTGTTCAGTCTGTTAACGAACACGAGGTAGGTCAGGCTGTTAAAATGAATCTCGGAGCATCTCTGATGCAGTTTGTCATTGCAAGGACAACAACTTTTAGCTATTGACTGATTTTATATTAAATACAGGTAGAATCACTTTCGTAACGCTATGAAATATTCTCTGGCAATCATCTTTCTTTCCCATTTCCGTGTTGTATTTCTTAGAGGGGGCTGGTTGCTACTGCTTGCAGCTGAGCAGTAAACAGTCGTGCTAACAGAAATGTTGTTTGTGCATTCCTCATATGACTGCAGGGACTGTACGGTAGCCCTGTCACAGTCAGAATGCACTGACCTGAATATGCAAGACTTTATAAATAGAGATCTGCGTTGTCCACTGCTGTTAGACTTCTTCCAGTCTTGTGCACAATATATCATGCACACTTCATTTCCATTCAAATGAAAACAAAGGCTGTATATTCCAGGTCTGATTATGTGAGTAATTATATTTCCTATATTTATTCCATGGTGATATTTAATATCTGGATTCTCTCACATCTGAGTCACTTATTCTGTTGTGTGGCAACTTTTCTTCCATCCCCGTCAGCTTGCTATTTGTGTGAATGGGGTGTAATTTCAGCCCTCGCGCTGTGGACTTGTGTGCACTTTAGCTGGCCGCAGTGTTTCAGGGCTTTTTGGCAGTACAGAGAGCATTAGGGCAAATCATATGATTATTCTCTTGCCAGGTCTCTTCTCACCTCATCTTGGCCCGTCAATCACTTAACATGAGCCATGGTTTAAGCTCTGGAGGTTTGGACGATGACCATGACACCTGCAGTGTGAGGTAACTGTTTCCTGCCTGGTATCTGACCCCTCCGCTGGCACAAGAAACCCAGCAGAAACACAACCTCCAAGACAAACACAATGCTGGGTTTCTTTTTTTCTTTTCAATCCAATGTTTCTAAGGAAATACCCGTAATATGATTCAGCAAGGTAAAAAGACGATGACAAATATACTGATGACGTTTTGATTTAAACCATTTTCATCCACCTTGCAAAGGCAACTGAAGTAAACACATTAAAATCATCATGCATCTGCGAGATGATGATACAAGCAAAACAAAGTCATACAAATTTCAATACAAGCTTTCACAATCCCACCCTTTACCCGGTGTTTAATTTTTTTATATATTGACCCTCCTCTGTTTGAAAGACCACCATAAAATGGACAAATAATCCACAATATGCTGCAACTCATGAACTACTCACCACTGCAAACAAGAGACTTTTCCACACAGAGTCAAGCTTTTGACAAACCCAAATCCAATCTGGCTTTACTGTCGGACTCAAGGCCAATGTTTGCTTCTGCCCTCTCCTCTGAGGAGCCCCGGTCTTTCTGTTGCTATTTTTGTAATGCACGCTGAGAGGACAGAGGGTGGACAGGGACAGGAGAGGGGACAGGACCGAGGGGAGGAAACCGAACTGGAGCTGGGGAAGCCATGTCTGCTTAGGGTGGTAGTGTGTGTGTGTGTGTGTGTTTGGGGGTGGGGGGTCCCTTGCTATGATGCCTGGCAGTCTGGGGGGGACGCTAGGTCTCTGGGCAGCACTGTAAACAAACAGGCATGCTCCAGGGACAGGAGGATGGGGTGTCAGACCCCGTGGCTCTCTGACTGATCATGTCAAAGACGATGGTGAAGATGCTGTTATATTATTTATCCCACCTGTAGCTTTCCTTTTAATCTCTCCATACCGTTAACATTTATTAATTTTCTTGACTTCAGTGTGGTGATGTTCTTCCAATCTCTCCCTTCTGTCCATTTCACGGTGATTGACATGCACGGACAGGAGTTAAGACCTGCTCGTACACAACGACCAAGAATAACAAAGCAACCATGAGAGCAGGAGCCAAATTTACACATTGGAACTACAGAGTGTTTTTAAATGTATTTGATATGCTTTTCTTATCTAACATCATCGCAGGCTAGCTTCAGCTGAGTCCCCAGTCTGTGGATACAGCAGGCATGTAATTATCATCCCTATAAATAACACTAATTTGACCAGCTCTCTTTCTGACAGACTTCACAGCACACTTGAAACACACTTCCCTTGCAGGTTTATCTCAACTGTCATTCAGTGTTTTGTCTAGATGAGTCTAACTCATACACGCTAATGCACATTATTTGTCATCTTTCTTCACCACAATCAGCATCACCCTCTCAGCTCCTCCCTTCCTCACCAACTCCACAGCTTTTTCTCCCTGCTGACGTCGCCCCCTCCTCCATCACAGCGCACCTTCTCTTTCTGCCTGAGTAAGACTCAGCTCTTGACTGGCAAAAGCTTTTCCATCTCCCCTTCCACGCTCTCCCTGCTCAGTCACACAGCCATTGATGCTACGTTGCAGGCAGCCTCTGCTCAGCATCCTCCCTCTCCTCTGTTTACCTGTCTGTGTGAGATTCCGATGCAGCTCCCCATCTTGTATTCCATGTCCTCCTCAGGTGAAGTGACTCTGGCACTACACGGCTTGCAGAGCACCTTTCTGCAGAACTGCATTGTTGTCAGTCGGACTGAGCATTGCCAGTGCAGGCAGATCTCTGCTGGAGCTAGAGTGAGCTAGTCTGTGTCTGAATGAGTGTGTATCTCAGTGACCAATAAACACTCAGCACTGCATTGCCCGTGGTACGCCTGTGACATATATACTCAAGCCATAGCCATATTAAATCTACATTACATAATGAGTCCAACTTATTCTAATGACCGTGAAAAAGGGAGTTTGTTTCTAGCTTCATATGCAGCTTAGCCTTACATCACTGCACGGGTGGGGACTGAAGCGCTGGCTTTGGAGGGAAAAAATGCTCAGAGAGGAAGAAAGAGATGGGAGAGGAAGAGATGGGAGGCAGCATAAATAATGCCTGTCCCTTTAAGAAACCCAGGAGATGGCAAGGATGATGGTAGTACATCATCATAAGAACACATGATGAGCTGAATGTGATCAGTGAAGTTTAGTCAGTCAAAACGGAGCAGGAGGAAACATTACAGCAAAAAACAAAATGATTGATTGTTGCACACGCTTTTGCTCCCTATGTATTTGTGGAGGCTATCTTATAAGCCTCGGTATGGATGGCATGGTGCTCTCGACGCGTAGCAAAACAGATCTTAAGTCCAAGCATTGATTGTCTTTGGGTGGTGTTCCCGTTTATTATAAAAGTAGAAAAAGGGTCACTTCACATAAAATAGTATTTTCACCTAGTGCTGATATGATATGTTGTGGCGTGTTCACGGCTACGGTAAAAACCGTGTGTTCCCCGCCATCCACACCTTTTCTCATTGATCACCGCACCTGTAAATATACCTTCTTCCCAGTGACGTACCACACCCAGTGCAATACTCCCCCAAGTGGCTAAAAATAATAACTAAATTAACCTAATCAAATAAGGTGGAAACAAATGGCTCCTACAGTATTTGTACAATGAGATGTGAAATGTGGATATTATTTGTACTACAAGACTCAAGTTTAATCACCTGAAATGGTGTTTTCTTGGAAATAAAATGACAAAATGAATACATGAATAAAGATATAATTTTTTTTTGGATTGCACATTTCTTGCACAATGGCACTGCATCTTAACAAATAGGAATCCTGGAAAGAAAGAGCTGACTGAGGGAAAAGCTAGGCCAAGTTAGGCTTCAGCAGGCAAACCCTCACAACCAGGTCAGAGCTAGTTTGTGTTTATTTCTTCTCAAATTAAACACATGTTTAAAGTGACCCATCGTCACCAGTTGCATTTGTCTTTGACTCATAACTAGGCCGTGGTTTATGGACTTAATATTCACGCATACGCCATTTGTTCTCCATCTTTTAAATATTTGACCTTTTAACCCAGGTTTTAACAACCCACATATCAAACCAATCAAATTACAGCGTTTCCTCCTAATCCATATAAATACATTACAACAGCAGCAGGTTTCAATTTCTTTTATTATTTTAACTTCTAAAAACAGTAAAAAGCAAATATAAAAACAAAATGTGCAATTGAGTAATCAGGATCTCACAGTAACTATGACATGTGTTTACAAGAGTGGTATTTACTGGAATTTGGCATTTGCAAATTTCTAACAATTTGTTTTTATTAATTAGAAATGTTTAAAAAACAAGCAAACAGCAACACACCTAAAAACAATGTTGGGTTTAGCTAACAAAAAGTAGCCGGGGCCATCACTCATTCTGCGTGTTTGGAGGCTGAATCATTGTGTCTCTGATATCGAAGGCATCAATGAGCTCCTGGAGAAAGAAAGACAGTTGGAACAATAAACCATGATCAAAGACACAAAACAAGAGTAAAGATTGTAGATTTATGGTTGTGCCGATGCTCCGGGCAGAGCTGTCGCCGTAGCCGACGTAAGTGGCCTGAAGTTTATACTGCTGCATGGATCTCTTTAACCTTCATGTGGTCCTTGGGGCAAAAACTGACCAATTTTTAGCTAAAATAAATAATAATTGTGGCACAAAAAATTGGCCAGCGAAATCAGCACTGAAAATGTCAACATGAAAAATATGAAAAAGCTTTGTCAAAAACATTTTTAAAAGCACCCACAACATTGAAAAAGTTAATAGCAGGGCCGGCGTTTGTGTGTGCATGGTAGAGCGAGTGAGAACGTGATGGCAACTAGCTTCGGAGCGAGTAAAGACTCTAGATTAATAGTGGGAGAAGTGTCTCCCCCGTGCTCTCTGACCACGGTGGGAAATCTGTAGCAGGAAAAGTTAACCCTCTCCTTGACTTCATGTTGTTTATGGAGATGGAGAACCAGGAAATGAGTGGGGGGAAATCCAACGCTGCGACGTGTAGTTACATTTTCGAGAGGTGTGGCGTGGGGTCCCTGTTTCCACGTACCTACGTACGTAGCCACGGCATGGATTTAAAGCTATAGTGCAGGGGTATTTAATTAAAATTCTAGGAGGTCCAGATAGAGAAGATTTCATCAAGCAAAGGTCCGCAACATCACAATG
>NC_048423.1:15516694-15530371 GCF_013103735.1 Etheostoma cragini
TTTGATCCGGGTCCGGACAGTACGGCTGCTGGGTCCGGATCCGGACCACGGTCCGCCTATTAGTGACCTCTGCTATAGTGTGTAGTTTCTGTTGCAAACATGAGGAATTCTAACGCTGCGGATCCACTTTTGCGACCCGACTGAAGCGTGGTGACACGACGCCTCCCCTTAGCATTTTTGTAGTAGGACGTCTAGGTCAGAGGACCCGCGAAAGACTCCCCCGTCTCTCCTGTGCTCTACTACTATTAGATAGTCGCGTTCAATGCTTTTTTTCAAATTCGGCGACACGTTAACGTCTCTAGACGCCAGCCATAGGTATAAAGTGGAACGTGGCACGACAGCAATATCGCGAGGCCAGGTGGATCTCCACGGTATCTAATGACAACAACACTGTGGGCGCGTCCACATGATGCAAGCCTTCCGTGATCGCACACGCACCCCCACCCCTCCTTCATGCAGTTGCTAGTAGCCAAGGAGGACACGGAGGATTAAAAAAACATGATGGACTCTTCAGAAGAAGTAATTATCTTCACTTTTCACAGTTTCTGCGCGGGAAAGTCACCGGACGCCACAATCTTCTGATCATAGTCCTACTGAGAAATGCATGCAGAGGTCTGTGGAGCTAATGGTCTTAATTAACTTTGTCGCAATGATCGTTAATATCAAAAGGTTACACACTAAAGATTAAACGCAGAGGGATAAATCATGCTTCAGTGCTCTGTGTTCAGGCCAGATTTGCTAACCTTCCATATCTTGGGGCTGATAGAGACGATGCACTGTTTACGGCTGTAGGATCCTCCAGCATCCACCTCTCCCTCCTCTACGGGCGCTGAGACACAAAAACACACAACTATGGTAAACAACCGCCCTAAAGGCATTTTCTCTGTTATTGTTAAGTCTGAATAATACAACTAAATGTTACATCTTCTGACCTATGCAAGGCAATTTGTCGTTGTCCAAATACATCCGTGCCAACCCGTCCTGAAAACACAAAAAGCATTGTTGACACCTGTTAACAGTCACTAGAGGGCCAACAACAAACACACAACAGCAACGGCCGCTCACCCTGATGAGAAAGGACATGTGGAAAATGTTCTCTACCGTCCGGGAAAATGACTTGGGGTCGATGACAAACTCGTAGTACGAGATCGGTGATGTCGCTGCGATAGAAACACCAGACACGTGAGCCAATGATAATTACACAATGGTGAAACAGGTCACGTCCGTGAGGTCGGCTTTAAACTCACGATCATCCTGGTAATAACTCTTCAGGTATCCCAGGATCCTTTCCACCTCTTTCTCTGTCGCTTCTTGGTGGGAGTCTTCCATTTTCTTCAGCTGATGGACAACATTAACGCGATGCAGTCATTATCTGGGACATCAAAACCCTCTCAGACAAGATACCTTTCCAAAGATAAATCGACTTTTTTGTCAGGTGACGGGAGGCTGCCAACATTTATATTTAAGTATATCATGGACTATTTTTTTATTTTTAAAGATTATTTTTCTGGGCATTTTCAGGCCTTTATGTTCCCAGGACAGATGAAGACTTGAAAAGGGAGAGAGAAGGGGAAGGACACATGCATGCAGATGACTGAGGCCTTGGAAGTGGAAGTTTAGGTACCTGAGTCGGCATTATCCTTTTGGCTTCCTTGCTAGGGGCCTTCCGTTGCCGTTCTATCCTTTGCTTCGGAGGAGGCGGCTCTGCATGGAATGAACCCATCCTGATGAAAAACAAACCACAGGAACGAAAAAGTCAGACACAAAAAAATGTGATAATGAACCTATTAATAATTAACAAGCCTGTTTAAACTCCAAGTGTAATTTCAGCTGGAAATCAACTATTTAATTGGTGGCTTGTGTACTCCCTCCTGTGATTTCTTATTGTAGGATTAGATTAACAACAATATGGCGGTTTGTCATCATAAGCGGTTGTTCCAATAAGCAGGCAGATGCACAGCTGACTGACGTCACAGCTGACACATATCATGCTGAGCAGAGACAGAGTCTGGAAATAAGGAGAGTCAGGACTTTTCCCGGTGGGCCGGTAGTTTTTCCAGGCCGCGATAATGGTAACATGTCAAGTCCGGAACAACACTTTCTAGCGGCCCGGTGGTCAAACTGTTTAAGCTCTTATTTCAATACAGACACAGGCTAATCACAAAGCATGGTTGCAGCCAAGTCTAGGATTTTCAGAAACATAGGGGGATCAGTGAGCGGCCCCTCCCCAACTGGCATAGCCCTGGTCGGCCTATGATGTGAAGCCCATCAAACACCTTGGTCACGTAAACAGACAGTGTGTGAGTCTAATGGTGGATACCCAAATAAGAAAAGGAGAGGTGGCGATGAGATGTTCAGACTCAAAAGGAAAAAAAGGGATTGTGTTGCTGTGCGTTGTTCACTCATTAAACACCCCCCCCCCCCCCCCCACTGATGCTGAGGCACTCACATGTAATGGAAGGAGGGGGCCGTCCTGAAACAGCCCTCGGCTCTCCTGGCCACTCGGTGCCAAGCATCCTGGGGCAGGTAGCCATCGACTGCGCTGCCGTTCTGCTGCTCGTCCTCATCGTCTTCTAGTCGGTTGAGACCCATGAAGGACAGCTGTCAAAGAGAAGAAGAGAGATCCCCGCATGACCACTGCCATGTATACTGCCTTGGTACTTGCATTGCAAATATATTCGGTTTTTCTATACTGCTTTTTTTATGATCTAGTTCTGTTTTGAAGTCTCTTTCTGTGTTCTACAGTAAAGCACTTTGCATCAACTGTCAAAGGTAAAGCTGCAAGTGTCTTGTCTTTGTCTACAACAGGACAGGAAATCGGCATTTAAGTGTGTTTTGTATAACAACAACAACAACAACAACAGGTGTCCCTAGTTAGAGTTGAGAGGTGCAGAGTGACATAAAGATATAAGACTGCAGACCATCTGCGAATGTTTTTCTAACAATATAGCTAGTGCATTTAATTTAGGTTGCAGAGTTTTATATATTTCGTTGACTGCTCTTTAGTGCCGTATCAGACTAATACAGGAGAAAAACCCTTCTCCCCAGTTTAAATGACATAACGACAGCAAGTGTATTACGCTTCTAAACCAAAAGAAGTGACATATTGTAACCGAAGTGTGAAATACTGTAAAGGAGGAAAGTTGGGCGATTTATTGGTTTAGCTCTACTTTGAACGAGGAAGAGCACCCTCGGCCACCTCACACACATTTTATGTATCCAGATGTGATGTGTATAAACAATAAACTCACTCACAAGATGCTCAGAAAAAGCAGTGGGATCAAAAGTGGTGCCCTCAGTGAACAGCTGGCTGGCTTTCTCATTTCCCAGGTCTGTGGCCACAACCAGGAGGTGGGCATCCAGAGCGGCTTCTCTCGGCTGCCGGACTGCCAGGGAACACAGTGGAAGCAATGGACCGAATTGTGTTGTTATGTTTACGATGTTATGTGATCAAGGTATGACTTGTTACTCAGGATATTACATTTATATCATTTCACTATATGTAAATGAGAAATTTAAATCAGAGTCACAAATAAACTAGTCTCGCTTTGCCAGATTCTTCCTCCACAGTGCTGCGGAGGAGGGTCTGGCTAGTCCACACAGCATTCTGGGACGGGAGGAACACGTGCTCTGGTTTATCGGCATTTCTTTTAACCAATCACTATTGTTTTGGGTGGCTCTAAGCGCCGGACCGAGCAACGGTGCCGTTGCAAAACAGCCTCAGGAAGGAACCTGTTTTAGTCGAGCGTGTACGTTCAAAAGTAGTTTTAGTCGTGCAACAGAAAACTCAGATTGGACAGAGAGTCTAGCTAGCTGTCTGGATTTACCCTGCAGAGATTTGAGGAGCAGGTAACCATACTCCTCAGGAATCCACCAGAGTTTAGATAACAACACAAAGAAAGTGGAAGGAAACAAACATCGGTGAAAAGACATCATCCGCGGTGTATTTCCTGTTGCACCGGAGCAATTCCAGACGTGGAACATCGTGGATAGACCAACCAATTAACCTAACCTGCATGTGTTTGGACTATGGGATGAAACCAGAAACACAGTCGGGCACTGGGAGAACATGCAACACTGGACACATATAGTTTTCAATGCAGATGCTAGTATTAGCATTTTGCTCTGCTTGAGAAAATGACTGTATTGTGTAGTGCAACACTGTGGCTTGCCTAGCCTCCACACTTTCAGGTTACTGAATGCACAACCCTCTATTCATACAACAGGCATAGTCACTGGTTTGCAGCCCAAATTCACCTACCATCTTTAAAAAGTTTGACTGCCTCTTGTAAAACTTCTGTGAGCTTGTTGTTGGAGGGGCTCAGCATATCTTCCCTATTCTCTAGAGGAAAAAAAAACACAAGAAAATGCATCAAAGACGTGTCAACAACAACAACAACAACAACAACAACAACATGGTCGGCTGTCACCCCAACCGGCCTGTCCGTCTTACTTACGCGTCACTGAATTGATGAGGTCCCTGTACTTGCTCCGTATTTCTCTCCTGAGTCCCGGGTCATTTTCCTCGTCTTGCAGGTCAGGTGGGCCGATGGCACAGTCCCCGTCGTCCCCGTCGTCCCCGTCAGCCTGCTGTTGATTTCCTTTCCTTCGGCCAGCAGAACCATTCTGCCGGGGAGCTTCCTCATCACCACCGCCTCTGGTCCTCTTCATGTTCAACGTTAACGTTTGTCAGTCACTGAAGGAGCACGACCAAATAAACTGAGTACGTTTGTCTTTTGGAATATTATAGCCAATTAACCATCTTCTGAAAACAATTTTTGAGAAAAAAAAACAAGAGTACGTTATCAAAAATGTTGTCCGTGCTCTGTGAAGCGTAAACCAAACGTAGCTGGTTTTGTGAAAGTTTAGCCAAAGACGTAAGTTAAAACAAGATAGAAATCCAACACTCTAGCTCATTTACAAGGCAGGTAGGGGCCGGGGAGCAAGATGTTACAAGTGTCAGATTAAATTAAAAAAAATACACACATTGTGATTGATATAATGCATTCGAATTACCTTACTCGTACCGCATACGTGCTAAATGGGAACTAGCCATAGTTTAACTACTGCAATGCGATCTAACTACTTAACACTGGCGTTACATTCTATTTCTCAACGAAGCACAGCCTTGGTGTTACTGCTAATTGCGTAGAAACGTTACGTAACTAAAAACAACCTACCAAAGCTGCTAAAATATATTTAAAACCCCAAAACTGATCGCATATTAGATGCGAACGTCTCCCGAACAGATGTTATACAGAGTTTTGCATTCCTTCCGAGAAATTCATCCGCACGGGAAAACTAGGGCATTATAGAGCAACATAGTTAAAAAACGATATCATCTTTGTCAGCTTTATCGTTTTTTTTTAAATTAATACCCGAAAGCTTTTAAAAGTTTAAAGTCATTCTTGTTTTAGACTCAGTAGTACTATGTCTCTGATACCCGCGAATTGGATGTAATTCTCGGCAGGGATGCAAAACTCATCACAACACCGGGGGCTGACGCAAACACGGAAGCACGGAGTAGTTCACAATCTCGTTTCAGTTCGTTGTAGTGGTTTCATTTCATCTTTGGTCTGAGTAAAACATTAGCCGATGTTAGCTAGCTAGCTGGTAAAAACAGCTGTATTAGCATTAGCAACGTAGCTGAACATTTAGACCTATCTTCCCTATCTTAGCAAAGGTCACACTAAAATTAAACTCAAAACGCACTCCGGTTATCGTTAAACTAACGTTAGATCTATGAATTACGTTACGTTGAGATAACGTTAACATACCCGTGTAGCAACAACGCGCCTCCGCAGCAGAGAAATGTTGACGACGATGAAGTTAGTTTTGTATTAGCATTACTTTCTCATCTGGAAGAAATAGAGACTCGAAAATGGAATAAATGTTGTATAGCCTATAAATTAACTTTTATGGGGTTAGTTTTTTTTATTTGAAACTGTTCTCAATTCAATAGGCTAACATGTGAAACGTTGTACTTTTAAGTAAACATTTAAACTTGTATCAATAAATAAAAATATCAATCTCGAAAAACTAACCTAAAACTTGCCGTTTAAATAAAGTCGTGTACAGTCAACAGACTGTAACGATAGGCCTTTCGAAGATCCGCTATACTCATAGACTGTATATTGTAACATAATGTTACTATTGATAATGCAACTTTTTTTTTTTAAGTACTTCTTTACTTCTGCTTCACAAACATACACTAAACAAAGCACATGCTTTTCTCTGAGTCCGCCCAGCTAGCTCTGTCTTTCAAACGTGGTGACCAAAGCATGCAAGGTATCACATATGTGCAAAATAATAATAGCAGGTCACTGTCTGCTTTGGTTGTGTTCAGAGAATCCAATGGTCTGACGAATACGGAACTAACTTCAGTAATTGTAGGGCGGCAGCCACTCACTCTTGAACAGACAGTCCAAACACGTGAGCAGCGAGGTTCAGCCCTGGGTTACTCACCGGCAGATGGCGCGCTAAGAAATGTAAGTGTCTGGCGTGAGAGAGACGCTCTTTATTTTAAATTCATTGTTTTGTTGTCAGGGTAACCAGAAGCGTCTGATCTTGTGGGTCTTGTCCGCGGTCTGTGCTCTATGGTCGAACCATAGACTGTATAAGCTATATATTGATATTAATATTAACGGTCTATGGGTCGAACCCTGATACCAACCATATCCAGATCCAGTTACAACCCATAGCATGTATAGCTAGTATAGACATAGACTGTCTATTAGTCCCCTATTAATATACAGTCTATGAGTATAGCGGATCTTTGATAGGCCTATTGTTACAGTCTGTTGACCTAACACGACTTTATTTAAACGCCAAGTTTTAGGTTTCTGTTTTTCGAGATTTTGATATTTTTTATTTAATAAAACAAGTTTAAATGTATACTTAAAAGTACAAAGTTTGACATGCCTATTGAATTGAGAACATAAAAGTTATTTATAGGGGTTTATAGGCTATAAAACATTAGCCCAGGCTGTAAAAAGTTGCTTAACTTTTTCCTTTTTTATCCTTATGCCAATCGTTTGTATACCTACCTATTTAACATGTTGTGTTTCTAGTTGCAACCATGTAACCCTGTATAGGCCTATAGGTGTAGGCTAATACCAGCATAGGCTACTTAAAAGTTAGCTAATTTAAAGTCATTTGGCGGCAAGAAAAAAAAAAGATAGAATCTTATCTAATATGCTAACTTACGTTTTATTATGACGCTGTCTTTAAATGGCGACGTCTCTGTCTGTCACTTACAGCTGAGGTTAGAGCAGCTAATCCCTCCATGACCTCCCCGGGCTGGGCAGCTGAAGAGCAGCCGGCGGGAGGAGCAGAAACAGAAGCAATGTGGTGGAGTTAGCATTCGTCCAGCTAGGCTAATTTAACTGTTCTTTAATGATGGGGGAGCAGAGGTCCACGTCTCCTGGGCCTCGTTTGGACCTGACCAACTTGAACTCGGCCGAAGCACAGAGGAGTCGGTATGTTTTAACGAGTCCCCGCTCACTGGAGACCTGTAGGCCTACCCGCCTCGGTATCAAACCCGTTGGACTTCTCATTAAATCGCTAAACGAGTTGATTGCTGAGCAGCGGGACGTGCCCTTTGAGGTGATGAGAGTTATGCACGAATCCTACGAGAAGGAGAGATTAAGGCTTTTAGAAATGTGCCGAGAAGAGAGGGAGAGGATTACCCTGGCGGCCGGGGACAGGTGTCCAGGCAGTAATAGAGTGCCAGGCCTGGAAGTGGGGCCTGACACCGAACTGAAGGATCACTCCAGGGACAGACAGACAATGGGGTCAATCCCGTATGCAGATCTGTGCATTAAAGGGAAGTCTGCAAGCAGGTCGTCCTGTTCTCACAGAGACCCAGAGCGGAGCACAGTCTGCAGCTTCAGTCTGGGAGACCTCAGACACACCCCGGCTACTGAGATGAAACTGGACAGGCTCACCAAGGACATTAAAAGGGAGATGTGTGTCACAGTACCAGAGAGGGACCGCAAAATAGCAGCTCTCATGTTGGTGAAGCACCAGGAGGAGCTGGCGTCCCTGAACCTCTGTCAGCAGGAGGAACAGGAGCGGCAGGAGGCCCGCAGGCAGGACGAGGCCCAGCGGGCTCAGGCAGAGAAACAGAGGAGGAAGAAGCTGAAGCAGAGCATGCAACGCTGGCACGAGGAGCTGGAGGCCCGCCGGAGGCTGAGGGAGCGTCGGGAGGCAGAGATGGCGGGACAACGGGAGCTGGAGGTGCTGCTGCAAGAAGACCGCTGGAGGAGGATGAAGGAGGAGGTGGAGGGACAACGCAGACAAAAGATAGAGGCTGCGCAGAAAGACGCGTGGGGTCGCAAACGCTACCAGGAGAAGCTGCTGAGGGAGAAGGAGGAGATGGAGGGAAGCGAGCGAGAGAGGGAGAGACGGGTAGCAGCGGAGAAGGAGCAGAAGGCCAGGAGGAGCAGAGGGTGTCAGGAGATGAAGGAGAGGAAGAGGCTGCAGGAGGAGAACACTAGAGAGCTTCTGCGACACATCCTGCTCAAACAGCAGGTAGAGCAACAGGTGGAGGCAGAGGGGGAACAGAGGAGGAGCAAGCTGGAGAAGAAGCTGAGACATTCGGGGGAGAAACGTGCGCAGGCTGTAGAGGCCCGGCTGAGGGAGCAGAAGGAGCGAGCGGCCCGCGAGGACGAGCAGATTCAGAGGGCCCAGCAGAGGGCCCGGCTGCAGAGCTTCCAGCAGCTGACACACAAGCACATCCTGGTCCAGCTGAGCCAGCGGCGCATGGAGAGAGCCGCCCTGCACGCCTCGGCCCAGCAGAGGGACAGAGCTCAGCAGGCACGTCGACACAACGAGAGCAGGCAGCTGGGCCACCAGAGGCTGAGAGAGAGACTACAGAGAGAGGAGGAGGCAGTGAGGAGGGTCAGAGAGAGCTGCATCTTCATCAAGGACTGGAGGAGGGAGAGGCTGCGGAGACAGCGGGAGCAGATACAGGAGGAGGCGCACAGGCTGGCCCGGGCCTCCTTTCACATGAGGGACAGAGTGAGACAGCAGACACACAGTCGGACCTTCGATCGGATGGCTCTGGAGGCTCAGCTGACGGCCTCCATGAGCCGCATCACACTGTGAAAGAAATGGAGAACTATAGGGCTGGTTATTGTTCAGATAACTTTAGTACCGGTTCCTGAACGAGACTTTTTTTTGGATACCAATTTTATAAAATCCATTTGAACAAAAAGACGGATTTTAGCATTTCATATCTAGCATAACATTTTATTAAAAAAAGTCAAAATAAGAGATTGGTCTGATAGAATACATTTTGTAAGAAATATTGTTTTTTCTTTTGTATTATGATTAAAAAAATACACAACGTTTCGGTGTTCATCCAAACCCGTTCCTCAGTTCTTCAGAGGGCACAGGAAGTAACTGTGGTCTTAAGACGCAAGACAGTCACATGATCTCATGGCATGAAGTCACATGACTGCGAAGACATAGTCCATTTGTGTTGCCAGAGGAGATGATGTCCCAGCAGCTGATGATTTGGGGGGGGGGGGGGGGGGGGGGGGGGGGGGGGGGGGGGGGGGGGGGGGGGGGGTGAAGTTGAAACAAGCTGCACTGCTCTGGATGAGCTGCGAGGACATAGGAGGCCGGACTAATGTCTCTGGTCCTCTGACTGCGGTCAGTGTCTTACCATCTGTCTCACTAGAAACATTTTTGTAATGTTTTCTATTTATAAAATAAGGCCGATTAAGCATAACTTTGAATTAAATTACAATATTAAAGCAGACCCATAGTTTCTGGACTCAAGTAGAATGACATTTGTGAATGAAGACCTGTCCCTGGTCTGGCACCTGATGTTACTTCTGTTCTGAACCATAACAAATGGAGTGTTTATAACTTCCTAATATTTAAATGTTTTAGAACCTTTTAATCATTAAATCCTACTTTACAGTGTATTATGCCTTAATGACTTTTTTTTCTTCCCATATTTGAATTCAACAATGGCATGGTTGTCTGCCATTGTTGCTGTCATATGAGCCGTCAGAACACAAGCAGACATGTTTTTGTTTCACGCAGACTTCTCCATGTGTGCTGAATTAGGAACTGAAAGCGAGAGAACCCTAAATCTTAAAGTGACATGGACATCAATTCAAATAATAAAAACTATTTTATTGCACATTGATAAAGTGAAAGCCTGGTTTGGTTTTTGAGCTCCTGACTATACAAACATATCAATATCATTTTAAAACGTGCGCTCTCTGACAGTATCAGATTATTTGGTTGTTCCTGTAAATCTACTCAGTTACTGGGATTTCACCAGACTTCAGGCCCTTGACTTTTTTGTTTCCTTGTCAGACAATGAAAGGGTATTGAGAAGGCCTATTGAATACTTGGCAACAAATAGCGCTCTTTTTCATTCCTGGAATGGAAACTAGCTATCACATTCTTTATACGAGAGCTCTTTTGATGCCCAAACAATAGCTGGACTCAAAAGCAAGTTTCACTGAGACTTAACCCAGCAAGGTAAAACTCTCTTTAAAGGCACATTTTGACCATTAAAATCATTGTGCCGTAGAGGTAAAGAACACTACAGTAGATGAGACAGAGGTTTCTTTCTCAGTCGTCATGCAGCCCGAGAGCCAGCACCATCGGGAGCCCGACCCCAAGGATCAGAGTGAGGCTCTCCAGGAGCCCTAGGTGCCGCTGGTGGTGGGCCTCGGCTCCAGTGTGCCGCTGGAGGTCCGAGGGAGTGTGTCCCGTCCTGCTGCTGCTGACCTCAGGAAGAACGTGCACTGTGGCCACGTAGAGGAAGGTCCCAGCTGAGAAGAGCATTCCCACACCTGTCGCACTGAGTTGGTTCTGAGATGAACTGCCAGACTGCAGACACAAACACATCAAATCATACCGAAACCGCTATCTGAAACTGTATAACAAGACACAAGGTGGCTGATGTGTGCTTTCTTACTGCATGTAATATGAAGTAAGTGGTGATGGCGAGTACAGGTGCAGCAGCTGAAAAGGCCAGTAAATGCCCCTGAATGTACTTCTTTTCAAGGCCTACATGCATCAGAAAGGAGATCAGACCAAAAGCTGCAGGTGCCTGAGAGATAAGTAAGATGGGCAGGTGTTATTATCATCTCTAATACAACTTGATCGTGATTGGTACTACATTTCACTGAAGTGTTCTGTCAGGGAATCTTACCTTGTGTAGGATCACAGCTAAAAATACTATAACTTGCACTGTCACTTGTCCCGTGGCAACAGCTGCTCCCACAGCGAATCCATCAGCTATAAGCAAACAAAAGTCTCATTAACGGTCACAAATATACACTTCTTCAATTGCTCATTTTCTCTAAAACATAAGATCAAACTAATGGATGAGTCTGGTTTGACAGGTCTGGTTTTTTTTATCCCACGTAGGACAATTAAGTTGAAGATTAAGCCTCCAGGACTCCCTATAGACTCATAAAAGACTCAAACAGTGAAGGAGTCACATGCTAAGTCACATAAGGAAGCAAACCACTCCAGTGCTCTGTGGCCTGGAAGTCTTTGAATCATATTGTGCCTCCTTGGGCAAACACCAGTCAATAAAAACTGTAGAGTGAATGCTGAGTAAATACCTGCAGCGTGAATGACCAGCCCCAAAGTGGCTGTGATGCCGACACTGTTAGGCAAACGAGTTGTTCGGCCTGAAATTAGACATTTGGACATGTTGTGGTGATAAATAAAAAGGTATGTGTGTAGATGTCACATGAATGAAAATGAAAATGCCAACTTGCCACGCATGGAAAAGTAACTTCCGATCTGATCCACTACAAACATGAAGGTGAACCCGAAAGTTAAAGCCACCCCAATAAAGAACCGAGGTGGAGGGCCTCTCTCTGTGGAAGTTTCATTTCTCTTTTTTTCACTGGCGTTCAGACTGGATGGCACATCAGAGGACGATGATGCTGCAGAGAGAAGATGAAAGACGGGAAGAGCTTTTGATCAGATCCACATAACAGACAAAGCACAGCAGCAATTAGCCTGCTCTCATCCCCATGGGCTTCATCACTCATCTCAAAAGGGTTACAGTCATACACAGGTGCGTAGTCAGTGGGTGAGGATGGTGATGATTAGGGGAAATCAGTTGGCAAGGCAACCAAGGAAAAAAAGGGGGGGGAGGTCCAGATACATAGAGGACTAGGCTGCTGTTCACCTCTCCATGACTCTTCCAGTAAGCCCACTCCTTCTGGGATGGTGATGGCCAGTGCTGTCCCACACAGGAGTCCTGCTCCCAGGATGGAGACGAACTGCAGGCTTTTCTGGGGATCAACACATGGTTCACAGCTGATCAGTTCTTCCCCACCACAGCTGATCAGCGGGATGTTTTTGACGGACAAAACAGCTGGAGCGAATTCTCAGATTTCTATAACAACACGCAATTGCTGCTCATTCATAAAAAACTCCTTAAACCACACTATCTACGACGGAAATCATTCCAGCCGAAGGTTATGCAGCTTGGCACATATGAAGTGAAAATAAAGTTTGAGCGGCATCGTTAAGAAATAATGAAGCTACCGGCGTTAAGATAGCAATCAGACACTTACCTCAGAGAGTCTGAACAACAGCGGGATGAATCCAAGAGCAAAACTACCAACAAACATCGCTACCGATATTAAAGTGATAGTCAACCCCCCGTCCATGACGACGTGTTCTTCTTCACACTAGTGACTCCGCCGGCCCATATGCTACACTGGAAGCTGCCAGAAGGGTTCTCATGGTGTCGCTGGATTTCATTGTTTTTGCACGATAAAAGGCGTAACTGTTGCCTTTCCACGTCGCACCTCGGTCTTCCTTTGCACAGCAGCTCTTCCCTCTCAAGCAGCACCCAGCGTCGGACACTGAGAACTGCACCCCCCATCATCAACACCTGTCCTAGACCTCTACCTCGATTCTCCTAGCCCTACAATTGTCTACAATTTAGTTGTTCCCAACCTAGAGGTCCCCATCCCTAGAAGGAGATCAATCCGAGGGGTCCTAAGACTGACAATACCTAGAAAAAACATAATTTTGCTAAATTTTTTACATTGGGGCTTAAATTATTATTTTTTTTCCTTTATAGTGAATTAATAGATGGTTTTACCTCCTTAGGCCTCTAAAAACTATCTATGGTTAAAGTGTTCACAACCAGTAGACATATTAACCAGAAAACAATTTATACCTATTCATAAAATCCACATGTTCACACTGGAGAAGTGATCAAATAGACAACATGTACAAATATGGTCAATTATTGAGTGTGCCCTTTAGACACTATTGTCTCACAATACAAAGCACAAACGTAGAGGTCTCACTCACACACACACACACAATCTCTCTCTCTCACACACAAACACACACACACTTAGCAGTTCCACTTGGAAGTTGCAGTTGTTGTATATCAATCGAATGTTGCATCGTGCTGTGTCGGTATGAAAGTGCTTTAAGAAGTCCCAAGCCAAAAGGGGAGTCTTTGTAACTTTAGCTGTGGCAACATTAGTAATTATAACGTCTTAGTAACAGTGTAATGGTAAATGCTAATGCCGGTTATACAGCAACATCTATCATAACTCGCTAATATTGCTTTAAGTGAATATACTCTTATCGTCAACAGATTTGATTAAATACAGATTTATTGTTCAAAGAGCTGGGGAAGGTGTTGGTGGGGGGGGGGGG
>NC_048423.1:15530381-15556755 GCF_013103735.1 Etheostoma cragini
AGATATACACAGTATACATCTGTTGTACAGACGGCCCTTTGGAAAGAATAACATGAGATGGTTGTTACTCTTCCTAGCTAGAAAAATGTAAAACTATAAAAGGCAAAGCACACAAAACACATTCTAATTGTGCACAGTTCTGAGACGCAGAGGTGTTTTACTACCCATTCTGAGTACATTGCAAAAACAAGCTGAGAACTCCTTCTTAGAAAGTGCTTGGCTGTTTAGAAAAACAATCCATTTATTTTCCAGTCCCACTGTCTCAACGGATGTTATGAAGATAATCTAAAATAAAAGAAATTCATGATGAGGATCCGAGACTTGGAATTGGAAACGGCTGCCAGAAATCATTGCAACCATCAGACTGACAAATGTAGATCAAATGGAACGCCATGACATGGGACTGGAAGTTTTGTTATAGTATAAAACTTAGGATTTCTGGTTAGCGAGTGAACCATACTGCTGAAGCTATGTAATTACAGCGATTATACTATTACTGTAGCCACTTTCAACTTAACAAAAGTTGTGGAATTACCCTACATTCAACATTTATACACTGGAGTTGTTACACAAGATGAGATTTTTAAGTATCTTTCTCAGGGCTTGACAGATGTTATTTTGACCGGACACATTCAGAGAGATCCCATCGGTATAAAAATGAAGAGGTATCAAAAAAAATAAAATCACCTTATCATGACTAGAAGAGCCCCAGATTCAATGGTGTCGAACAATTCTCTTGTTAGTACCATAATAACGTGTCATGGACACATTATGGAAACAGTTTAGGTTCACCATTGTCATCTCACCCACAGGGGGCGTGCCCTTCTCAGCCAATCATATGAGCGAAAAGTAAGATTAGTGCACATTTCCCACAATGGTTCTCAGAGCATCTGGATAATCCTTTTTTTTATCATATTATGGCCCAATAACAATAATTGGTCCATAGTGAGAGACTGTAGTGGTATTTTGTCTGCAGCTCTTTGCCTTGCTTTACCATCAATCTTCTCCATGTTTAATGGGGCAGCTCATAGTGTTGTCTAGAATAAGGAAGAAATGAAATGACAGAAACAAGAAGGTTTGATATATCCTGAGTAACGTCATAACTGTGTGGGCACTTTGTTTCACATTATATTTAGTTACTTATGTGTTTTTATTTGGAGTCTTCCTGATACCTGTAAAGAAGCCACTTCATATGGCTGATCAGGAATCATAAACACTTAATCGGCGCTACCTGCATGATGAAAATGGAGAGAACCTGGAAGAGGACTGAGTGAGTAGATACAGATCAGCTCATTTGCAAAGAAATATCAGTAGCCACCTACATTGAATGCTAATGTCAAAATCTCTACATAAAGACGTAAACATATGGACAAAAAGATACAAATGAAAACAGATAACGATAACCTGTCACAATGAGTAACCCAAAAAACCCCAAAAGGCCTTTCTCTTCTCCGTCCTCTGAGCAACACAAAAGGATCAGCAGGCTCCCGTCCTCCAGTCCTCCTGCAGCAGCCGTGCAAGGACTTCCCCTAACGGGGGCAGCATCAGTAGCAGCAGTCCAACAGCAGTCCCAACAAAGGCTCAGAGACCGAACACCAAAAAGATCATTATCAACGTAGTGTGCCAAGATATGAATTATCTTCTTCCACAGTTTAGGGATGCAACGAGCTCGGTAGCATTTAAAAGTCAATGCCTACAAATAAATACCATGTCAAAAATGCTATTTTACAAATCCAGAGTTTTGTAGCTGTACAGTGTTGAAGCGTCCAGGAGTGTTAGTAGCAATTCTTTTTCGTCTTCTTTGTGTTTTTTTGTTTAAGGCTTTCATGAAAATTGGAAGAACGATTTTGGGACGAGGACATCTGCACCGACCGGGCCGCCTGGTGGGGGGGGGAAACTCCTCTCTCGTTCTCCTCTCCCTCCAGCTGCTTAGTCAGGGGAAGCATTTAGTGCAGACAATTAGAGATGCTGGCAAAGGATTTTAGGGAAATCCCTCTGCCATTTAAACTGGAAGGCATGCTGTACTACAGTACCTTATTGAAACTCGAGCTTATAGGACAGGTTCTCTCTTTCAAGTGCAATAATGTTAAGGAAATACAGACATAATATGACTCCCCTTACAAAACAAAACAAAAAAACATTTTTCATTTGCGCATTAGTGTCTTGCTTTCATGGGTCTATTTGCAGTGGTTTGGGGTGTGCCTTAGCTATATCAGGGCAGAAGGATGTCGCTGCCCTTGCATTGTCAGAGGTTGATTCCCCTTTGCAGGAACACAAGACAGAAGACGTGGTTTGGTGAGATCCAGTGTAAGAAATGCAGGAGTCCTTGAGCGACAATCCATTCGATCCTTATTAGACTGTGCTTATGTTAGTGTATAGTCCCTCGATGGAGGTTGAGATGCTTTGGAGAACTGCTGGTTCAGTTCCTAGTTTAATTCACATATTCAGTGCACTCCTCAAGGGGATTTTCTTCTGTTCCAGACAGTATCAGTGCCGCACTTCATTATCGATGAGGCTGTCCTCACCAGACTGGAAGTCCTCATTCAGGCCATTTTCGACATTAATTATTTCCTCGTCCTGCGAGGACCCCTGGCCGTCGTCCTCGCCACTGCCTGAACCAGCCTCCTCTGAGTTGGGGTCTTGAAGTACTTCAGCAATGTACATTTGCTGTAGGGGAGAAGATGAAATGAAATAGAATGTTAAAGTCTGTTACCTACTGCGGGTTTCAGGAGAAGTTGATTCTTTGGACATATGTGCCCTGAAAAGTGTTTTTACATTTGGAGAAGTCTCCATTCACAATAAGAGGTTCTAACAAATTGGGATCACTAGTGTCCTACTTCAGTAACCTCCAAGCCCTACCCGTGTGGTAAGTGACCTTCCTGGCTGACTCCAGAGGAGTGATTGCCCCCCCTTCCATTCTAGCTACACTGGATATAAACACCTGGCTATTAGGGGTGGAAAAAAAAATGTATATAGCATAGTATTGCAGTATTGGCAATACTGTATCGATACACAGGCTCCAAGTATTGATCTTTTATTATATTTGTGTTGGTCAGTTTGTCTGCTTGACAATCCAATTCAGCAGTAATACAATTGAAGAGAAATGAACAAACTGAGAAAGGTATCTTTTTAAGATAAAACAGATATTGACAAAAGTTTCCTTTTGGGGACACCATTCAAAAAAATTCGAAGATGAAAAAAAGTTAGAAATTGCAATATTTTGCAGAATATTGCAATATGTTTAAAATCACAATAATATTGTATTGTGGCATAAGTATCATGATGATATCGTATCGGGAGGCGTCTGGTGACCCCACCCCGACTGGCTATAGTAATCCACTGTGGTGTGTTGTGATTGAGTTTTTCAAGGCGTGCCGTCCTTCACAGATATCACATTGTTTATTCATGTTTCAATTCTAAGTTTGTATTTCCTTTGTAATTGTCTGTATTGTTAATACTTTATGTGGCCCAGTCGGAGTGGGACGGGGTGGGCCGGGAGGGGGGGTGTTTTGTGTGTAAGAAAAAGAAAAACTCATGTACCTGTACTGATGTACCTTGGTTTATAAATCTATAATTCTCATTAAAAAGAGGTTTCAAAAAGAAAAAGAAAAACATAACTGACTATACCCATTTAACTTGAAAGGGATTGTTTTTTTTACTCAAAATTCAGAGTCCAAGGCTACGGTTGACCAACATATGAACTTTGCTATTGACAAAATCAACAACAACCAAAACCAATGTCATTTCAGTAAAAAAATAAAAGAATAAAAAAAAACATGGTCCTTTTTAGATTACAAAATATAGCTGAATTAGAAAAACATTGAACCCATTTGGTTTTGATTATATTAGCAGGATAACCTCTTGGTTGTATGTCATCATTAAATGAATTTCATCAATTTGGACTGGATAGACCCATAAAAGGCAACTGATTTCTTTTTGTTTTAATGTGTTTTTGCACTTCTATATGGAAGAGACTTTGTCCAGAACTAGTGGGGTCTGTTTTTCCTCCCAATCATACACGGTCTGGTACAACTGTTGGACTTTATCATCATGCCTTGACAAAGACCTTGTGGTCAAAACTTTGAATCAGTACTACAAGTGTGCAACACGTTTCTTTACTTTGTTGTGGACCTTTGCCTCATGTTCAGCATCTGCAAACTTTGACATTATGTCTTATCTCTTTCCCCGGTTTGATCTTGAGGCTCATACTGTTGTAAAATAAACACGACTGAATACATACCGCTGCCTTGTTGGCGGAAGAAGAGCACACTGGACGCCCGTTCTCCAACCCGTCCACGTCTTGGCTGTCAATCTAGGACAGAACAAATTAATTTACCATAAGCAGCTGCATATAATACTGGTCTCAAATACTGGTGTGTTTAGGAAATGTACCTTGTAGTTGTGAGCACTGAGATATTTAAAGTGTCCAAAGCAGACGTGAGAGAGGCAGATAATGATTGTGATGACCAATACTATGAACGTGAACATGGATGTAGCAGCTGAAAACCCTGGGGGAGAGAACATGTAGGGTCACTTTATAATGCTTCAAAGAATGTAAATAAATGTGGGCATATGTTAGGAGATGAGTGGCCTGTAGATGGAGTCCTCATCTTACCAGAGCGAACAGTGGAGAAGAACAAAAGCCAAAAGAGACAGAGAATAGGAGCAGCCACCACTTGGTTGACCGCTCCAGAATGGATCTTCTTGTCCAGTTTGGATGGCAGATAGGCGTAATACATGTTGTACCGGTCTGCTAGGTGCTTAAGTAGCATGTACATCAGCCCTGCACAGAGAAAGGAGACAAAACAATTAGTGGAACTAATCCAATTAGGCCAGCTGATAAGCTTCTGTATAAAGAATAGAGCCACTGAGTGCTCCCAGCCCTCTGTATGTTTCTCCTCAAGTAAATTAATAAGCACATTATCTTGAGATTTGTGAAACCGCAGTAACCCCAGCAAGGGCAATAAATGACAGAACTCACCAAAGGGAACAATGATTGGGCAGGTGATGCTGTAGGTCATTACTACAGTGAAGACACACATTATCCAGGCATAAGCTGCCCCAAACTGGAACTCATAGGCTTGGTGCTATAAAGACACAATCACAGGATATTCAAATGAAAATCCAAAATCTTAACATCCTAATTTTGATGTTTACGTCAGTTGAAGCTGACCAAGACAAAATGTATTTCCAACCTAAATTCATAGCAGAGATTCCCATGTATTATGCATTTTATAACATTAATGCTTTGGCTTTCTGATGGTTGTGATAGAGTTTATTATATCCAGCTATTAAGGATTAAACTAAACTACTTTATGGGTCATGGACCCATTCATTAGGTCATGGACACACTAACCTTCTTGACGTTCCTCCTCTCTGCTGCAGAGCGAGCCAGGCAGAGGCGGATCATGTACATAAGCAGACCGGGAATCCTCAGCAGGTCCATGGCATTACCAATGAATGCGGACGCAATGACATAGTTCACAAAGAAGGCGCCATTGTCAGGAAGGAACACACACCTAAAGAGCAAAGAAAAAAGTCCTTATTATCTGAAGACTGAAGTCAGACTCGCATTGGGGTTTAAAAATGCATTATTCAGTTATTCTTATCATCCATGAAATAATTGAATCCATAAAATTATGCTACTTACTCAAATCTCACTTTAGCATCTGCCAAAAATCTTTTGTCAAAAAGCCAGCGGAAGAAAACATCCAAACTGCAAAAAGATACAAGGAATCCAATCAAATCTTTAGCCTGACACAAATTAATTCATGTATAGTTCTACATTTCATTTTGTTTAAAAAATCCTCTAATACCTGCTGAGTCCTAGGGAGGGCAGCAACAGGACCATGAAGATCAAGAAAGTGTAGCATTTATGCATTGTGGTCCTGTTCTCTCCTGACCTGTAAGTAAGTAATGGGAACACTCAAACTAAACCTGAACTGGGAATTAAGACAATACAACTCTGAATATTCGGATTTATTGACTGCAGTGAGTATAAACCATACCGGGTCCAGTGGGCTTCAAAGAAGGCAGAGTAGTAGACAATAGTGGGAAGTAAGGCAGAGAAGGACCAAAGAAGGAGGGTGGGGAAGAACTGGGTGATGATTGGATTCTAGAGGACAGACCAGAGAGACATTGAAATGTGTCAAGAACTGAGAAGAAAATTCCTGTGTCTCTGCAACAATATGACTTGTGATGGCTTGGACTTAAACTCTCAGTATGCCAATTTGAGGAATTGACGGACACAATTTGAAATTGTGAGGAGGCCTGAATTGGCCGCACTCGTTTATATAAAGAAAGTCATAAATGAAACCCTCACATTTAGGTACTCCACTGGTTTGGTAACATTGAACTTGTCCATTGTTGAGATGATGATAGCCGGGGTAGTGAGGAAGAAGAGGAGGAGGAAGAGGACAAGGTTGATGATCAAGCAGCGGATCCACCAAGAGAATCCTCCCACAGACAGATGCTCCCTGTGGGACGAAAGTTATGTAGCGGTTAGATTGACTCTGGGCAATGACCCGCAGTTATGGACACAGCTGGCCAGTAAACTGATACTGCAGAGTGAGAACGTCTCTTCAAAGTGGACTGAAGTCTAATTATTCCTCAGCGTAATATTATTAGTATTACAAATCCACAAGTCAGTGTTTGTAGAATTTATTTTGAGAATTTTAGATTCCGCCAAAATGTAACAACCCTTTAGAACTGAGAAGTTATGAACTGAATAATGAAATAGAAATATGTTGATTCAACCCAGTTTGTGGACAGAATGTGTGACCTGAATGTGTTCTCACCAGTAGACATTTTGGGGATCAGGGGCGTAGCTGACACTCCAGTTCTGTGTGTGGAGCTTGGCGCTGAATTGAGAGCTCTTGGGCTCCTGACGACACTGGCAGCCCTGACACTTGCACGCGTTAAAGTCTTTTAAGATTCTAAACGAGACAGCCATCCAAACAGAGTACAGACATTACAGTGGGTCAAGAGGTACATCATTTCTAAAACCAATGCCACAGATAACACATTTACAAATTTCACCACATGTAGATGTACTTACATGGCAGTTATGGACTCGTTCTGGAAGGTAACAAAGGCCATTCCTAAGGGCTTCCTGTTCACCTTTTCTCTCTCCTTCCTGTAGTCATCTTTCAGTTGTGCCTCCAGCTTGGTATAGTAGCTTACCGCCTCTTCCTGTGAAGGACATGTAATCTAAGTCAGGGATATTTGTTTTAAGTCTCAGTTTAATCCTGACTGAGATTGCTGTAATAGTGACTTTCACCGAATACACAAGGTCAACTGTATTAGCATCTCCTATTGTAGTTCTAGAAATATCATCATTATGGAAATATCAATATGTCATTCCTGACGGCAACTATAAAGTACAGCCACAAACCGCAAGGAGTGTGACTAAAAGATGGTTTTCTAATGATGTAAAACTATGTGGTTTGGTGGATTTTCTAGGGGCAGGTACACGGGTGGTATATTGCTCTGACTATATTTTTCCAGCATAGCCCGGATTCTCTACATTAATCTATAAATGGACTTTAAAAGCAGACATATGGCTTCTTTATCTTCACCTCAAAAATGCTATTCATATCAGCTTGTAAACACATTTCAGGAGTGTGTTTTTTTGAGATAGAGCTTAAATTCATCAGTCTGACCTGCTCACAGCCTTTGATGATGCAACAGCAAAGGTGTCCGCAGGGCTTTGGATTGATCATGGTGGTAATATGCTCCTTAGCCTGCAGGTCAAGGAAGAATTTCTTGCTCCGCTCGGTCTTCTTCCTGCATGCAAAACATCAGCTATGTCAGACTGAAGAAGGCCTCCTTCACTAAAACGAGCCCAGGTCCTGGAGCCAAGTTCACACAAACATGCCGTGAAAGGGAAAACACACACTCACTCACTTATGGTTAAATCATTATGTCTACATTACCTTTCAGAGTTGAGATACATCAGCCTGGCCACATTGTAACAGATACGAGCTTCCAGCACGACGCAGGTTTCATACGCCTGCCTTCAGGGAAGGAGAAAGTCAAAAACCGGATAAGTTTAAACATACACTTTTTTTTTAATTTTAAGATAATTTATCTGTCCTTTATTTGACAGGACAGCCTAAATACAAAAAGGGGGAGAGAGAGAGAGAGAGAGAGAAAGGGGGATGGCAAAGGGTCGCAAATGGGAACTGAACCCAGACTGAGCCTCTGTACATGGGCGCATGCTCTACAAGGTGAGCTACAGAGGAGCCCACAATCATATTGTCATATACATTCTTGAGAAAAGCAATGTGTATTTACAGTAGATGACATAACTCTACCACATCCCAATAACAAAGGCAAGTCACACAAAGGGCATGATGCAACAGCCACAATCAGTGAGAGGATGTCGTGATTTTTCTTTTCCACTGTAAGTTTTGTTTTTCTCAAACATGGAGGCCTTTTCGCAGTGCAGGAGCATAGATAACATTTTTGATTAATATAATTTGGCTGATAGGAGTTGAACCAAACACCCCCTCCTCAGTCTTTAACCATCTTGACACATGACTTGCATGATCCTACTCATCTGGCTTCCATTATGGACAAATATACTTATAGGCCTGTCTTTGTCTGATCCCAGCCTTATGGGCCAGCACAAGACAGCTGTTTAACAGGAAAAGGCATGGCTCTCATACACCTTAATACAGTTACTCTACTACAGCTCACTGCCACTGTACCATGTTTAAAAGCAGACAGATTTTAAGGATTTGCAAGACAGTTATTGTGCGGCCCGGAGACCAGTGATCCTGAAGATCCTGCTTACTCAAAGTGTTGCTTTATCTCAGTCTCCTCTGCATATTTGGAGATTCCATTGACAAATAAAGTGCGTTTCACCTGTAGGGAAATAAAGACAGGGAAGTAATTACCAACACAATTCAGAGCTGTGTGTGTATACAGAGAGTATATGTAAACCATGCCACCCACCAGGTCATCTTCCTTGTAGTGCATCTTGGAGGTGTGGCGTCGCATGCTGTACACCGTCAGTAACAGGTAGAGAAATGCAAAAGTGGTGTGCAGCCACAGTAGTGCATTACTGAGGAAATAAAGGGCAAAAAGGTTAAGTGAAAGCATTATAATGTAAAGACTCAAATAAGGTGCACACACACACAGAGAGAGAGAGAGAGAGAGAGAGAGAGAGAGAGAGAGAGAGAGAGAGAGAGAGAGAGAGAGAGAGAGAGAGAGAGAGAGAGAGAGAGAGAGAGAGAGAGAGAAAGAGAGCCAATAAGAATTACTCACTCTGCATCCAAATTTACAATAGTGGTTCGCCCAAAACTATAGGCATTGTTTTCTGTAGAAAGAAAAAAAAAAGTGCAAAAGTTCTGAAGGCGGTTTAAGTTGTAAGAAAGAAAAATCACGGGCGGAATCAGGACAGATAAAAAGGAGAACAAACAATAAAAGATGGAATCAGAAAGAAAACAAAATATCCACAAAGACAAATAAAATTGTGACAGGGGAGCCTAAACTAGTCAAACACTGACAACTGAAATTCCAGATTCCCAGGTAGAAAATTCCAATTGACTCACCAAGTAGGTTTCCCGAGAAGTTAACAGGCAAGATGATGCCCACAGACAGCACGCCCACCACAACCAGCAGGCCAATGATGTGGCGCTGAAAGGACAAGTAATATACTGCATCCTCACCACACTTCTCCCTTATCTCTTCATCCCTACACAGAGAACAGACCAACAAAGTCAACTACTGAAGAGAAAATCAAAACAGAGAAAAGTGTTCACATCCAGTTTATTCAGCGTTTCACCAATTTTTATTATATTGAATATGCTGCGTAGGTTGTAAGTAGGTTGACTCACTTGATGCGAAAGATGGCAGTTAACCAGGAGCAAAAGCCCTAAAATGAAAGAGAGGAACTAACTGAAGGTGTACCAGTTGCTGCATGCAACACACAGTATAACCTAGCTAAAAGGACACTCAATGTTGTTCTGTAAAATGAATGGCACACTTACTGTGTCTCTCTGATCAATGTCCACAGAGCTGGAAACGGAAGTGAGACGCTCATAGCGTTCTGGTGTCTCTGATGTTAGGGCAGAGGCCACACTGTATGCAGAATACAACACATATCATTAGCGTGATGTAATACAACTACATTACATCACCAGACCACGTACCATAAGGCGGATGTTAGTTCTTTGTGTCTAATGACAGTGGGATTATCATCAGTATGGTAAAAGTTGACCACACAAAACCAAAACACAAGCCCTGAAAATGGACTGAAGAGATTCACCCTTTAATCCTGTGTGGGCTGGTCACAGGATTTGGGTTGGTTAACCAGTCAACCACAGGTACAATCTCTGCAGCCACATTTCATGCAGCTCTAGGAGTCACTACTTTACACAGGTTGGGTGCACCATCACTGTCAGAGGAAAGGTTGCGATAAAAAGTTAGAAAGCAAAGTTCTACAGAGAAGAACATTCACAGAGGAAACAACAGAAACCCAGTGATCATAAAGAGGCAGATTTATGGAATTAGTCCAGCAGAGCCACAGGTTCCGCACAGCAACACAGCATCGAGACTTCTTGTATTACACATTTGATTGCACTCCCCTGGGGAGGTCATGTCAATTCATACAGAACTGGGAAATATCAAGAGGACCCAGGCTCTGCTGGAATTGGTTCAGTGTTCATGAACGTGAAAGGATGACGTCACCCAGGACTCTAGGAGATCTCTAATGGAATGAGGAGAGAGCCTGCGGCTGAAATCCACCGTCAGTCCTCCTCCCACACATTCCTGTGGGAACTCAGAATGGCTCCACTCAGCTCTACAGGACAGGATATACTGATGCTGCACCATGTTAAAACCTGTCTACCAACAACAACAGACCAGGGAAGCATTACCTCTCCCTGTAAGCATCCTGTCTGTGCAGCTCATGCGGCGCGCTCGCACAGAAGAAGCCCTTGCTTTATAAAGAGGTCAACACACAGATTAGCACACACAGATCTGATTAGGACAGTGAGAGAGGACAGGCCCAACCAACAGCAGAAATACAAGAGTGACAAGGAGAGGGAGAATAATAAGGTACTAAGAAACACCTTGGAGGAGGAGGGTAAAAAACTATACCATCTAAACCACAAAGAGTGAAAAACAGGCTGAAACCCACAGCGGCCTGGGCAGAGTGGACAAGAGTTATGAGTTAGGTTAACTACAGAAAGGGAAAGAAGAGAAGAAAATGCCGGTGAGTCTATGATATGGAGAGATAACATACTATTCCCGATCATCCAGGCGACTGTATCGTTGATCCATTCTTCTGGTGAAAAAAAAAAGAAGCAAAGCCATTTAGCTTGGTGAAGAGGTAGCGGCCCTGTTGGCCAATGAGGTTGCTGGTTCAGAGGAAAACCGGGGAAGCATATTACAATACAGGCATAACAACGAAGGTTTCTATTCATTCTTATGAAAATGTATTTATGGCCTATAGTATTTTAACCCTGTCATTCCTTTTAGTTGAGTCACGGCTTCTGTCGCTGGAGCAACAGGCACATCAAATGTTATAGTAACGTAATACCTTTTAATGATTAATCAAGCGTCCTGGTAAAAGGTTACATTCAGCTTTCAAATGTTACAAGAATTTAAAAGAGAGACACTGATCTCGAGTCAAAAAAAGTGTCATGAGACAAACTACATTTCCTGTCTATTACAAGTGTCTCATGCTGCCCCCCCCCCTCCCAGTCCTCCCACCATGCTGCAACCCCCATTCTCTGCTCACATGCAGCTGCAAAAATAGTGAAGCTGCAACATCACACAAAAACAGCATGAGGATGTAGGTGATGGAGCACTGCCATGCACTTTGCAGGGTTCACAGTCAAAGAGGCCTGTAGAGATGTCTGAGCTCCCTCTCTCCTTACTTGATCAGTCATCTTGTTTCACCTCGGGGTTTAAAAAGAAGCAGTGGAATCGGCGCCTCCACAATGATTCTCATTGTTCGATCAGTGTGCAGACATCAGTCTCAAATTATCCCGATATATCTGGTAGCATATGATCATATTATAAATCCAGTCCGAGGGCTTTTGATGCAGACTGTGGCTTTAAAGTGGTCTGGAAGAGATTTAAATTTAAATTAATAATACTCCCTAATTGTTTATTTTTTTTCCTTTCATTTAATTGTTCCAACAGCAGTCTGGCCTTCCTACCTCAAAGTGAACCAACCATGTAACTAGTGACAAATCGTGACATTGTCAGAGTGCATTACTGCCATTAGAAGGAAAAACAGCTGACGCTGACTTTCCGTCTGGAGGACTAACCTTGTGATGCCTGTTTCCGTCAGAAAACTAGCTCCTCCCTCAGAACAAGAATACGAAATTCTTCAGAGTAAAATAGCATCCAGAAAACAGCCACCAAGTCCCAAAATACTGATAAAACCTGTCTCTGGCAGATCAATAAGGGTCATTACCAGCCACAATGAATAGCACCTTCCTTCTCAGATGCCAACATTTAAATATTGACAAGGCTTTGTCAGTGTGTCCCTTTTGACCACAGTGCCCTTCTGACTACAGGCCAATCACATCGAAGCCTAACAATGGCTTTGTATCCAGCAGAGACATTAAGCAGTAGGTTTTTTGACAGCTCGGTACATTGGCTCTACAGATAGATCGGTCTAACCCCTGGAAAGAGTTACATGCTTATTTCTCCTTCAACTGAGTGTAACTAGAACATGAGGATCAATCATCAAGATGTGGAACAATGCATTTGCCAAAATTATCTTGTGAGATTAATTCTTTTGCACCTCACAACAGATTGCAAACTACTATGTAAGAAAGGGAAGTACATTTCAAGACAACCAAAAATACATAAAAACTGAGTGTCATTTCACCGAGGAAAAACATCCAATTAATGAATTATTTTGGCTTTTTGTGGTTATTTAGGAAAAGCACCCTTTACCAAAAAGTTAACAATGGCATGTACGCAACATGACCCATTGACCCCTGTGTATTCGGCACTTATTAGATGTATAAAGAAACTGTGATGTTAGCAAATCAAATTTCAACCATATTAGACATATCAGTGCATGTTGGCATAGAAAGCCTTGTTACTGGACCAAGGTTTTCCAATTACCTGTCAGCGTCAGTCACCAGAGCGAGGCGCCCATAGTCCCATGCTACTTTTCTCAAAAAGGAGAACACAACCAGCAGCACCTGGAAATACAAAATAAACAGCTGTCAACACCTCTGGGTCCCTTTATTTACAATACAGAGAATACAAAAGTTACATAACTGCTGGAGGTGTAAATCACATTCCTGGAAGTGTTTAACTTCCATTCTGACAGTTATGACAAAAACACTGACAACAGGACTCACCAAGAAGCACATAAAGTCAAGGGCAAGGACAGTAGGCACCCCGCCAAAAGGCAAGCCCTGGAGCACTGTGCTGCTGATCCGGGCGGCGTAGCAGTAGGCCTTGGAGGTGACATTGGGCGACAGCGTCGTACAGCTCTCTGAATTGGGGCATCCTTGTGCCCCCCAGGTGGCCATTATTAATATCAACACTCTGTGCATTACTCACTGCAACATGTTGACAACCTGTAAAGACGAGACAAAGGTCTTACAAAACTGAGTACGCTGCATTCTAGCATACTTGCTCACACTGCATGTGTCTATCATGGAAACATTCTGAAGTGTAACTTCCCCCGGAAATGGCGAGAAGCAGGAAATAACTGGAAAGTACATCACATGAGACTCTATGGTAATGGTAACGAGGCCATTTCAATGTTCTGTCCTTTTCTACCAAGGCTGACATTTTTGCCTCGTCGTTAGTCACACGCTGTTGCTTTTGACCACATGCATGACAACGTAAACCTGACTATTATACACTGTTCCTAGTTTGTGGCCACTCTATGTGCAAATGACACATAGTAAACTTTGACCTGAATTCATGGAAAATAACTGTAGTATTAACTAAAAACGCCTAGGTGTTCAGGCACAGAACAGGTGTTCAATGCCGACCACCAATCTTCCTATCTCCATCCAGGAGACAGAATGCAATACTGGCATTTCATTGGAGACATGTTTCTAACTAACTGAGAAATTGAAGTCTCGCCTTTTACCCTATTCTGTCCCCTGACACCTGAAAAACATCTGGTTCTTTAGCCTGCAAGATGTTTAACTTTAGCAGTCACGGGTGTACTATTTGTTTGGTCTTGACCAAAGAGAGCAATCTGGCGAGTGGCTGCAGGGTGGTGTGGCGGTGGAAGTGTCACTTAAATGAACCCATTTGCTTTACGTCATGTTGTGTTCTTATCTTAACCCTCCTAATTTAGACCGAATAGACTTTTATTTCACATTCATTGTTCTCCTTTAGATTGTTTATAGATCTCGATTTTTCCGACCGCACATGAAGGTAGCTTCATTTCATGGTGAAAGAATTTAGAGTATTTACTGTACTGGACTCTCACATCGCCTTAAAAAGTGACTGCCAAAACTGATGGTTGGTAAGATGATGGGTGACCACAGGGTGACGTCAGGCTCTCCAAAACAAAAATCTGTCTTAACTTTTCCCCCCAAGGGCTGCTGCGGGTTTTCCGTCTCCCCCCTACGGCCCCCACCGCCACAGCCTAAACGCACTAACCCCATTCAAAAGGAATGGAAAGACTCACGTTTTTGGCGGACCGCCTGATGACCGCCTGACTGTATTTGAACGCGGCCTTAGGCAGGCGGCTTGTCTGAGCTTGTTTGATAGACACTGCTAAGTACAGCCATATATGGCTGAGTCACTGTTCTCATCAAACAACAATGACTCAGCCATACATTCTGTTTGGGTTATACAACCAAAAGAATGATGTAACATTTGAAGATAGTTGCTGAAAGGTTGGAAACCCCCTTTCACATTACATTGGGTCATTTAAGTGTAAATAGGTTAGGAGCAGGGTGTCAACCTCTGATAAGTCAGGCTCAACAGACAAGGCCTGTTACCGTATACACATTTCCTTCCAGTCTCTGATTAATTTCAGGAAGAGAGAACAAGCAGTTCATCTAACAAGCTACCTAAAGGATGATGCTAGGAAACATTGACATAAGCATGAATACTGCATGATGCATTAGAAGTCCAATGAGAAATGTATCTTGACAATAACATCTTGATCAAAATGCTAAAGCAGCAGCCCCAATGGTCTTGCAGTTTTTTCTCCTGACCTTAAGGATTCAAGCTGGTTTTGAAAGAATCCTAGAATAACTGTAAATGCAGAAAGTCCTTTCTCTTGCCTTGGCACACAGCACCAATGAAATGTGTCACACTTGATATCCAGGCTTAAAATGACTCCTTGGCAAGTCCTCCAAATCCCAAGGTCCACATTCATTGACTGAGACAGGGATGCTCTTGGTCAGGAAATGGATTAAATGACCATTTAAACTCACTAGCAAATTAAGGGCTGGGCAATAAGTAATACTTAGATTAAAAAAACTAACCATCCAATCAACACCTTCAACAATATGCTTTGGAAACAACCTTTACAGTGGCCCTGGACTTGCAAAACATAAGAAAGTTTCCTACTTGTGTGAACAGTGAAAGTCTGAAAAGAAGTGATACAAAAACATTTTTGTGTTGAGGTGTTGAGACAAATAACCTAAAAACTGAAAGATCTTTGCCACTTTATGAAATGGTACCAATCCTGATCTACAGGCTATCACACTTAAAAGGTTTCATATTATACCCAGACTGAATAAACGAAGGGCTTGGAAAAAGCGCATAGGTGTTCTGGTGAGTGCTGGAAAATGTTTGCACAGTTGCATTGCGATACTTTGTGCCCTTCGACCCACTATTACCAGCAGCATTCACGATGCTGCTCATCTGCCCTAACACTAACTCATTTATCCGCTCCCTGGAATGCTGTGACATCACTGAAGAGGGACGCAGCCAGAGCTGAACAATAAGCCGATAGAGACCGCAGGGTTCAAATGGACCGGGCTCAACCCAAAGAGGACACAACATACCCCCCTGTGCCTTCAACAACACTGCTGCACATCCGAGACCCATCGCCGCAGTTAAGACCTTTTAACATTCAACACCTACGTCTTGAAAAGGACTTTGGAGTGTAAAAGACTTCAATTCTTGATACATTTTTAAGCATCAATTAATTGTAAAAACGGCTATATTTCTGGCAAGGAAATCTCAAAATTCTAGTTACAATTCAAAATACAAAAAAAAGGACTATCATTGTATTTAGTATTCTAGTAAAGGGGCTTCCACATCAAGGACATGGGCCCCTTGACCCCCCATAGTAGGCCTATGAACAGGGCTTATGGTCACTTCTTTCCCCCAAAGAGCACGTTTTGCTCCCAAAATAAAAAATGTGTGATTAACTTAAAAAAGCCAATGCTTTTACTGTTAATTTGTTCAATAACACAATCACGTCATGGATACAAAACGTTATGAAGTGTTATGTTTTCTACATTATACTGATCAAAAAATGATCAGTAAAGTTGAGCCTACAGTGTAACGGACCGCCACAGTTCATGCATACATGTGAACTGCGGCGACGCTGCTTGTTCAGGGTTTTCCTGTTGAGAAAAGAAATGTGGAAACCCAACTGTACCAAAACACTGAATTGGACTCCTACACAAGGAAACTATGAGAAAATCAGACAATATGGCATATGTGATGGTGCGATTAAAGATTATGTTTGGGGCATTTTTAGGCCTTTATTGACAGGACAGCTGAAGACATGAAGGGGAAAAGAGAGGGGGGATGACATGCAGGAGGTTGGACTCTAACCCAGGCCCACTGCGGCGAGGAGTAAACCTCTATCTAGGGTGTCCTGACACTAAACTAAAGACATGTCCGACGCTACATTTGCAGCAATAATTTTGTTACAAGTTAAATATTTAAAGGTTAGTCTTAGGCTAACAATATATCTATAAGTTAAGCTAACACACGTAACATGGACTTTTACAGGGGTGCTTGTTGGGATGGATCCGGTCTCTTCTGAAGAAAGAAAGACCATGTAGTCTATACGTGGGGCGCACGCTCCACCAGGTGCTCCACCAGGGCAACCCATATCAGAAGTTACAATTTTGGATGAGGTGGAGATAGTATCGCAGCAGAATTGTGTCGGTTTTGCGCATGCTCAAACGGTTCCAGGAGAGTGGCTGCATATCTTCACGACAACGCACTGCACATCTTGACTGACTGTGCAACCGCTACAGGTCCGCAGCTGTCCGTGTGTACTAGGCCTGCACGATTAATCGTTATAAAATCGTGATCCATTCACCCTGTTTACGATATAATATTTAAATAACTTTTAATTTCATTTTAAGTGCCAACAGCATCACAAACGCTACAACTTTCTTTGTGAGTTATAAACATAGACTGTTTAAAATAGGTTTTAATTTGCTCCCAAGCGCTGCAATGCTCTCCCTTCTCTTCATTGAAGCCAGATTTATTCCTTTAGGTGCCAAAAAAAAAATATATGTTTGGTACTGCCAGTTTTTTTTGTCATGGTCGAAAAAACTAAAACTAAATCGTGGCAGAGAATCGTGTTCTTTTAAAACACAAAAAAAACATGATTTATATATTATTTTTTGTATCCTGGATGGGTAAAGTGGAACTCGGCTGCCTGCTTGTCGGTTAATGATCGGTTAACGAGGGTCGGCTATCGGTTAGAGAGAAACAAAATCAAAAGTAACCATTGTACTCATGAGCATCAACACTATGCCTCAAATTTGACACCAAGTTGATGTTTCCCGAAATCAAATCAACTCTGCTGAGACTCGTAATAAAAATTCCATATTACTTGAACCTTATTTCTAAATAGTGAAGACTGTTAAAAGCCTGTAGCTACAACCTAAATAGAATATCCGGAAAAAATAGAAATAGAAAATAGGAGTCCGGCAGCATGAAATGTCATATTTGTCATTGGTATGATTAAGCCTTGATTAAACAAGGGGTGTGTTTTGTGTATTTTGCTAAACCTATCAGCTATCTATTTTAATTCTAAACCTTTATAAATCAAATTTTCGATGACTTTAGTGTAACAGTCAACAGTTTTAGCCAAAAACTAAATTTAGATTGTATTATGATTTTCTACCCTCTAGAACACTTTTAACTGCACTGTGTGGGCATGACTCAGCAGCACTGAAATACTGTGCCACCTTTCACCTGAGACTAGTTGCTATGTTACCATCAGTCTGGCACACATTCTTAAAATACAAATAAACATAAAGGGCATGAAGGCAGTGGGGAGGAAATCCCATGCCTGTCCATTTGAAACTCAATCTAGAGTCAATCTGGTGTTTGCTCTACAGCTTTAGCAAGAAAAACAATGTGGTCTATTTGTCTGGGATAAGTTTTTTTCTAGTTAGACAAATAACATAGGAGCCAAAAAGTCTACCGAGATATTACATGCTGGTAATACGAATGCAAACTTTTTACTGTTATGTGTACCTCCCCCTTAATGCACAGAGAAATTGGCCTCTGAAACAGCACAACTAGCCTAAAGCTTTCCATCTATAATTAGCAAGAGCACACACATTCATGACCTTGAGCATTTAAATATACAATAGATGAGTCATTATTCCATTAATCTTCATCAGGTACATATTTGAACAGCCTTTGTTCAATGCTTTAAAACAGTGGGCTATGATTGAAGTTAGCATTTGTCCAACACCAACTTGACATCCTCTACCTTGCATTCCCAACTAAATAAAACCAAATTTACAAAAGGAGGGACACATAGAAGGGACCAACAGATTAACTGCATGTTCAACTATTGTGGACTAGCCTAGCCAATAATCCAAATACTGTCCAGAAACCTTCAATGTTATGGTTATTAACGTCTGTGTGCTTGGTTACGGCAATCCAACCACTCCCTTAAAATAGAAAACTATTGTGTGGTCCCTGCAGGAAACATATAAGCAACGTTTTGAAAGTTCCACTTCCACCAACAACTAGGGTGTTCCCTTATTGTCCAGCAAAAACATCTCAGGGACAGATATCTTCAGGTGTTGGTTGAAAACAATCACCTCGTCAAGAGTCTGACAGAGAGCCGTGTTTCCCCCAGCGTATTGTAGGCCACTGGGAATTATTTCTTTATGTATTTATGTAAGTAGGGGTGCAACTTACCATTATTTTTCAATAGATGATTAATCTGTTGATTATTTTCTTAATTAATCAATTAGTTGTTTGGTCTGTAAAATGTCAGAAAATTGTGAAAAACGTAGATCAGTGTCTCCCAAACGCCCAAGATGACGTCCTCAAATGTCTTGTTTTAGCCACAACTCAAAGATATTCAGTTTAATTCAATTCAATTTTATTTATAGTATCAATTCCTAACAAGAGTTACCTTGAGACACTTTACAGAAAGATTAGGTCTAGACCACACAATTTCCAAGGACCCGACCGTTCTAGTAGTTCCTCCAGAGAAAGCAACAGTGCGACAACCACAGAGTTTACTGTCACAGAGGAGAGAAGAAACTAGAAAATATTCACATTTAACAAGCTGGAATCAAAGAATTTTTACTTTTGTCTTTAAAGTATTTATTCAAACCGACTGATCAATTATCAAAATAGTTGCCGATAAATTTAAAAGTTGACTAATTGATTAACCGTTGCCATTCTAATATTAAGACGTTTTTTTTTACAACTACAGTTGTTTTACGGCAGTGTTGATAACTTAGTCGCAATCATATTTTTTAAATCTCCAGTTATCTTTTAGCACTGACTTATTAGGATAATGTATGGAATTCTTACGGAGAGATTTTTCAAATTCTGAATTTCGCAATTCCATCTATGATTCTGTGATCCCAGAAGTTATTGGGCTCTAATTAATGCTACCATCAGTCTGTGACTGGCGCCGGTCACAGACACTTCTCGCCGGGGTAACTATTTTTCTGGGGAAACCCATGGATGGAGCAGACGTTATTTTCACAACACAAGTACATCCTTAACCTTAATACGCCACTCTCAAGGAATTTGGGTCCTGATCACGTCTTTCTATCATCACCTTTCAAAGGCTTGGTGGTGATAAAGTTATTAGCAATGTGAAAACAAGAAACAAAGAATGGGTGGACACCGAATGAGGAAGATGCCATCTGACAGCTGGCCTATGGACATGTGTTCAAATGTAATCTGTGTGTGCGCATGTCCATTAATAGGTTATGTAAACACTGTTTTAATCCATTATGGGCTCTGTTCATCTTTTGAATCCCCAACCCTGCTTTATATTAGCTGCTTTATAAACCTGCTTCACAACAATGTCTTGTTTGGCATAATTCTCCAACAATGATAATGGCTGATGATGCAGGTCTGCACATACTAACCTTGTTGGTATTAGCCTGTAAATGATTGGCAACTGCTCAGTGCCTGAGCTTCGATTATAACTAAATAAGGGTACTATTTCATAATCATGGCACAGAATGTGTGTTTTAATAAATACCAAAACAGTATTAAAAAATGAAATCTTTTCCCCTGCAGACATGGATACATAATCAGTATTTACTGGTCCAACATGTTTACACTGAAATCTTATATTCAACAAGAGAGAGTAGATAACATCAACATGAACATTAAATAGACGACAAATTAAAGTTGATGCTATATGATAAAAAAAAGTCTATTATGCTAAATAGAACATGTGCACCTAGCTTCTCATCTAAAAATCAGCAGCACCAAATGGGTTCTTAACTAATCCAATAAATTACATTTTCTCTAATTTTACTACTCTAATTCAATTCATCTTCTGATTGTAAAGCGAAGCCTAAACTGATTTCAATCTAAAAAAGACCACAAACAGTTGCAGCCGTTCAATCTATTAACGGCTTTAGTGATTTATAAAGTAATAATACTAGAAATTGATTGATGCCACACAAAAAAAATGCAATCTAACCAAGAATCAACCCTCACATCCACTCTTCATTTGGTAAGGACTAAAGCTGGTAAGGCTCTATGTTTTTTTATTTGATCTTAGGAAATTGATAGAAGTCTGTCAGACTGATTATTCTTTTGGAATGCTTTCTTTCAATCAATATCCATTAATGTCACTGAACCACAGCACGGCTGAAAATAATAGTAATGTTTATGGTCATGGTTAGGGCTGCACGAATATGGCTAAAATGATAATCACAATTATTTTGATCAATATTGAGATCACGATTATTTGTTGATTTTAACCAAAACAAATTGTATTGTCACATAGGCTATTTAGAACTGCTTTCACATCCATATTGTCCTACATTCCTCTTATGTTGAACTTGTATGTTGTACATACATACATACATACATACATACATACGTACATACATAGGCCTACATACAGCTGCAACACATGTAAATGAAAATTATCTGAAATAGCTAGCCTAGGATATATGTATATTCTTAAATGTATCTCTAAGAATGCTCCTTCATTTGTTTTCAACAATAACTGATTAAACGCATGGACGCATGCTAGGCCTACTCACAGAGTGATGCCTGACTCATTATGAATGTCTCCAGCACGGGTCAAATGGTGGGTCAGAGGGGTTACACACGTTGTGTATGTGAAATGTCTATTGTCTATTGTCACTATAACTCTACGAACTGAAGTTAGTTGCATTCAATAACTTCATCTGTGGTTTTCACCATGGCCGCCGCAATAGCAGAGTTACCAGTAAAAACACTGGTACGATTACAGGTTTGCCTCTCTTGATGAACAAGATGCAGCTGTGTTAATAACAATTAAAACTGCAGACAAATGTCAGGAGTGTGGACCGGCGCTTTGTCTCTCCGTGTTGCTGGGAGCCGTGTGTGAGTGAATCGGGGCGGGGCTGCGCGGGGAGTAAGAGGAGAGATCCAAACGCAGGCACAGAGATAAATGGGTCATGTAACGTAAAATTAAACCATATCGATATAAACAACATTTCTTTGTTTGCGGAGAGGCAACAGGTGCGAGGACATTAGTCGTACTGGTGCAATATTAGCCGCAAAATATTAGTTGCACCCTAGAGACTTGTGAGCCAACAGACACTAACGGCGTTTTTCCACTGCTGGTAACAGCTTGACTCGACACGCCTTGACTCGCCTCTACTCGACTCGATTCTTTCTACGTTTGTTTTCCATTGCAAAATGAGTAACGTCTCAGCGTGGCTGGTCACCATAGCTACGCGTGATGATGTAATTTTCAACGCGACTCACAACAGCACGTCGGCTACTCGCTACAGCCAGGAGAAAAGTTTTATTTCAAAAGAAGGAAGCAACAAAAATCACCCCTAAAGAAAAAAAACAGGAGATGGGAATTCCTCCGGAGTTCAGACGTCGACATGACTGTTGTTCGCCGACACAAAAGGGTGAGTTAAGTTTCCTGGTAACGTTAGCTAACATTAGCATGTGTTAGGGGCCCCGGTCAGTATTTACTAACGCTATACGCAAGCGTTATATAAAGTACATGAACTTTAGCAACCATGATTACACACCAACATGTATGCTGTTTGTGTTTCAGAGCATTCACGCTCTGCAAAACCGCCGCCGCAGACCGTCTGGTGGGCGACGTCCGACCTGTGAGATCTCCGGTTGTGACCTGCTGTGCTTCGTATAATCTTTATGAGAGTCATGGAGAGACTTATGACAACGACTGGGATGCATCTGGGCCAGCAGAGCCGGGGGGGACACTGTCACGGGGTGCAGAGGAAGAAGACCGGGATGTACAGGAGGGTTTGATGCGCTACTTGAAAAGCTAAATAAAGACTTCTCTTTGATAACTTGTCTTGTTTTTTTAAAGTAACAGTGTGCAATATTGGAAACGACATAAAGCCCCTAACAGCCCTTAATAGTGAACAGTTGATAAGTGAGAATGGTGCAGAGAGTAGATAATCTGTCGGTGTCTGGCTAGATTTGTTTTTTAAATGTCCATTTGTTTCGGACACACACTCCGCACTCTTGTCTGCTAACAACGCAGTGATCCGACCAACCAGCAGTCTGCAGGTTTTCACGTCCCCTTTTGGGCTCGCCTCAGCTCGCTTGGAACCTCGACTGAGGTAGTACTAAAAAAAGTACCTGGTAGCAGGTCCCAGGGACTTGTTTTTGTAATGGCAAACCAAAAAAGGCGAGTAGAGTCGAGGCGTGTCGAGTAGATACCACGCAGTGGAAAACCGCCATAACTATCACCGACTAGCATTGGTCACAGCAGTGACAAGTGCAGGACAGACGGGTGTCCCAGACGGGAAACAATGTTGCATTAGCTGGTAAACTGGTAAACCTTGAGACCGACGTATAACCGACTGCTATCTGTTGGTGAATCTTACCCCCCGTTACTCTGTCCTCTGTGACTGTCTCCATCTAGAAACTAAGCTGCGCGGTGCAGGGCACAGCTCTGACAGGCACATGATCAGACAGGTTTATGAAGCGGTAGATAGATTGGCTTTGCAAAAAAAAACGGAGGGTTCTAGGAACGGAACGACACATTTAAAACATCACTCGACCACGCAAATTTGATCATGGGAATGCAAAATAGTGATCACGATTAAAATTAAATTAAATGTCCAGTCCTAGTCGTGGTAATCCCTTCACAGGTTTTACAAGGAAGCATTAACTGTCACAGCCAAGCTGTGAGTAGTCATCAGTCCATGATGAAGCCCACGTCAGTTAGTGTAACACCATTTAACCTGTGGCTGTCAAGAAATGCTCTCATTGTTCAACTACTAGCAACAGATAGCTAAGATTTGTTAATTACTACCAATCCTATGCTGTTATCTAAAAGATGTGATAGAGAACATACCAGGGACTTCTTCATGTACGTCACTTTCAAATACTAACTAGGCATGTAAATGTACATGTAACTTTACGTACACAAATGCACACTTAGATTCTTAAATGTGAATAAATTAACTCTTTTTGATCTTTGGTGGTGATGATTGGCCATAAAAAAACACTGCAAATAGACCAAAAACTGTCAGACCATGTGTGTCTGGATATTGAACCTGTCTGAGCATTGCCACAGAGACGCTAGATTAGAACGTAATCTGTAAACTATTACCGATTTAAAATGAATTTATTATTAGTTGAACTACAAAGCCTTATGTAAAATAAAAATGAATAAAGATATGATCATTTAATAAATAAATCTGAAAAGTTTTTGCACACTCGGCAGAGTGCCACGGACCCATGGAGGTCCCCGGACCACACTATGTGAACCAATGTAGTTTCCTTTACAGTACTTCTATGCTCAAGCAATCTCACAACAGCAGAGTATTAGAAAGATATTAAGACATCTTACTACGATCTGTTTTACCATGAGACGTAGAATATGAACAGTGACTAAACAAAAAAAACAGCCATCTAGCTCAGAGCCTGGTGACGAGGACCAGCAGGCGAACTTAATCTACGGCTCGAGTGTTGCAACCTATAAAATAATAATGAATGTCTCAGTTACCTATTTTCACTATTTTAAAACATATCATGAACCCTCACGAACTGACCTACTTTTGTGTTTAATAGCACTAACTTGGATCAATTACAGAAATTAGCCCAAATTACTACTGATATTACGTTAACGTTACTGTTGCTGGAGCTCGTTAACGCGTTCCCGTTTATTGTTCTGACAGCAATTATTAAGTTTTGCAGCGAAGTAGCAAACGATTAGGTGCCGCAACTGGAGGAAACAACCACAACACGTTTCGTAATACAGAGTTAATAGATAAGAAAAACAACTTACCTTGCTATGATACGCAGCAGGGGCAGAAAGTAACACAATTGGCTAATTGTGAGCTAACAGTCGCTAACTTAGCCCCTCGATGTAACGTTAGCAAATAACAGGTGGAGGCTATTTAACGGCAGTCTGCTAAATTCCGCATATATTTTGGTTTCGTTCAAACTCCCTGGCCACAACACTAAAGCAGACAAGATGGAGTTAGTCGGTAAAACAGTCTAGCTGTTAGTAATGATAGACAAGTCTCAGTGCTGCGGGTGCCTGTCAGCCAGTTGAACAACTATCGCTAACCCAACCAGTCCAACGCTACAGGAGTAGGCGAGTCAGGATTTCGTGACGTATCCAGCTACATAGAAGTACATCCTATAGAGAGACGATGAGCAATGCGTTTTCATTGTGAAGGATCTGTAGTCTCGTATTTCTATGTCCTCCACAGCGCGTTTCTATGACGTAACAAACAGTAAGAAACAAGCTAACTGGGGCCTGGAGCCTCTTTTGCGGTTCCTTCAGGTATTCTAGCGTTAGTTTTCACTAGCACAAAAGGTTGACATTTAACACCATTTATCAATTCAAGGCTCATCTTATTATTTGCATTGAGGCGTATTTATTAATTACATTCTAATGCGTGTGCTGTGTTATCAGCATGTTGTGTTTATCAGCTAGCGCTACTAAATGCGGTCGGTCGCGTGTTGTTGACGCTACGCTTTTGACATTGGCATGGAGCGTGATAGAAGGGTAACGTCAACATAACAAGTTATTTTAACCTTAAACCTTCACGCTTTTTTTAATACAATAATTCATGTATGTGTACATTCGGTGCAAAGACTCAAAACCTAAAACGATTCTGCTCCGTAATCAGGACCTGTTCGCCCACCATGTTATAGTTAGCTTAATGTTAGCCATATGATGATTAGCTGCTAACCACCTATAACTTCTTTCCAGCTGACGCAGTATTCGCTGTAATTATGGCTTTCCCCCGGCTTTCAAAATGTCTAACTGGGCTCCTTGTACAGTCATCGTCTAGAATTCATCAGAGGACCTTTAGGTAAGAGATTTTTCTTGTCAAATTTTTAAAGTTCGTATTGTGACAATGAGGATTGTTAAGTTGTCAAATCAACCAAGATGAATTAAAACTACAGTCGCTAATAGAGCAACACGCTTCATTTATTGGCCCTCTTAAAAATTAGTTTTACATTTTCCTTCCACATGGTTATTAATGCACCCTTATCCCGGTGAAGTAACTGGCTAGAGTTCCCTTGACTTCTTTTCAGTCCTGTGGTTTCATGGCAGAGCTGTAGCAAGGCTTAGGTGCGGTTAGATATTAAAGCTGTGGACTGATGCCAAATTATTGAGTGTGTGTGTGTGTGTGTGTGTGTGTCTCTGCACCCATCGCAAATACAGGTGCTGGTCATATAATTAGAATATCATGAAAAAGTTGATTTGTCAGTAATTCCATTCAAAAAGTGAAATTTGCATATTATATATTCATTCATCAAACTGTGATATATTTAAAAATGTTTATACCTTTTAATTGTGATGATCATAACTGACAACTACTTAAAATCCCAAATTCAATATCTCCTAAAATTAGAATATTAAGACCAATACAAAAAAGGATTTTTCTGAAATGTTGGCCATTTGAAAAGTACTAACATGAAAAGTATAAGCATGTACAACACTCAATACTTAGTTGGGGCTCCTTTTGCCTAAATTACTGCAGCAATGTGG
>NC_048423.1:15556855-15593434 GCF_013103735.1 Etheostoma cragini
GACTCTGGGACCTTGATTTCCAAAAAGAAATGTAAAATTTACTTTCATCAGAGAACATAACATTGGACCACTCAGTGGCAGTCCAGTCCTTTTTTATCTTTAGCCCAGGCTAGACGCTTCTGACGCAGTCTCTCGTTCAAGAGTTGCTTGACACAAGGAATGCGACAGCTGAAGCCCATGTCTCGCATACGTCTGTGTGGTGGTTCTTGAAGCTCTGAGTCCACTCTTTGGGAATCTCCCCCACATTTTTGAGTCAGGTTTTGTTTCACAATCCTCTCCAGGGTGCGGTTATCCCTCTTGCTTGCACACTTTTTTCTACCACATCTTTTCCTTCCCTTCACCTCTCTATTAATGTGCTAGGAAACAGCTCTGAACAGCCAGCCTCTTAGCAATGACCTTGTGTGTCTTGCCTTCCTAGTGCAACGTGTCAATGGTCGTCTTTTGGACAGCTGTCAAGTCAACAGTCTTCCCCATGATAATGTAGACTACAGAATTAGACTGAGAGACCATTTAAAGGCCTTTGCAGGTGTTTTGAGTTAATTAGCTGATTAGTGTGGCACCAGGTGTCTTCAATATTGAACCTTGTCACATTGTAATTTTCTGAAATACTGTATTTGGGTTTTTTATTAGTTGTCAGTTATGAAACTCACAATTGAAAGAAATGAACATTTGAAATCTACCACTCTGTGTGATGAATGAATATAATATACAAATTTCACTTTTTTAATGGAATTAATGACCTAAATCAACTTTTTCATGATATTCTAATTATATGACCAGCACCTGTAATACCTTATAACACACACTGTTTGCTGCTTATAGAGCAGCTTAAGCATTTGTCTCCATATATTACATGATCTCCAAAAACAGTCTCTAATGTTAAGCTTGTGGATCAGTTTTGGGCTTTAAACTTTGTCTCGTAGAAAAGTTAATTTCTTGCATGACTGCTGACTTAGGGCCGGCTGTAATCATCAACCAGTTTACTTTTTGTCTTGTCAGTGTATCTGCTGTTGCAGCGGCCATTCAAAAGATGACACGAGTGCGTGTAGTGGACAACAGCTCTCTTGGAAACACACCATACCACCGACCCCCAAGGGTGATCCACGTCTACACCAAGAATGGTGTAGGGAAAGTTGGTGACAAAGTGTTGCTTGCCATCAAAGGACAGAAGAAGAAAGCGCTCATCGTTGGACACAAGATGCCTGGAGAACGCATGAGTCCGCGCTTTGATTCGAACAATGTTGTTCTGATTGAGGACAATGGAAACCCCACAGGAACAAGGATTAAGGTCCCTATCCCCGCACATCTGCGTAAAGTAGAGGGAGATTACGCTAAAGTCCTAGCAATTGCTAGTTCATTTGTTTAATAAGGGCATTCTGTACTGTGATTTTTGAGATATGCAGTATATTGTACATCTGCTTGGACATATGCTTGTATGTGTTCTTGCTTTCAGTAAACTTTAAAAAGGAACATACACAGTTATTGTCTCTGTATTGGAATTCTGTTCATGTAAAAGACTCATCCTTTGTCAACATGTTTGGCATCCTGAAGAGGCCTGTCTGTGCTTACAATAAACATAACTTCTGGCTTTAAAGCATAGAATAGGAGCTTTTTGGGTAGTTTAAGCAACCAAATGTGGGTCAAACTCATGTTATTATGAACACAATGAATAAACAGAAAGCATAAACCGTTAAGGAAATATTTATAGAAGGCACAACATACACATTTACAACACAACACATGACTGGCATAATTTAATAGCTGTTTATAACATGGTGTCATGTATAAGGCATTTAGTATTGTGATCCCTGTAAATGTTGAGTGGTCTAAAATACAGTATTTCTCACTAATGTGAGGCAACTTCAGCTTCCTTAAACCAAAATCTGTGTGCAAAATAAAAAATGATCAAGTAGAACTAAACAAAGGTCAGCTGCTTAACTTCAACTAAATATAAATATTTGTATAATAAAACAGGCTAAACTTCAGTTTCAAATGCCAAAATACACATTGACATTAGATCCGGTCTGTGCTGCCATCTACAGGTTTAAGAATGAAACTACCAAATTAACACTGAGGTGATCATCAAAATGGAAACAAGTGCAGAAGGATTAAGGCAAACTATAAGACCGCTTAAAGCGTTACACTACCGGACATCTTCAGATGTCTTCTGCTATGTTTTGTGTTCTTTAGCGAACCAGCCTTTAGAGAGATTTTGAAATAAGACCAGTGAACTTAGTCTTAGTATATCAGTTGACAATCATATAGACAGCAAAACGAAAATGTAGCAATCAACATACAATGCACATTGCTGCGAGTTTTTTTTTTTTTTTTTGTCATGCACAAACTCATGCTGTTTTTACAGAGATGACAGATCTAAGTGGCACAGTGAATGCTGTAGGTTTGCATAGTTGCTAAAATTCGGCCGCGAGACTCTTGGCTTTTTTTGGACTTTTGGTTTCCCGTTAGACGGCTATTTTACTACTTTACGTACATTGAGGTGGGGTGCGTTAAATGATCAACAGGTCGCTAAGGTGTTGGGGCCTTTAGTTCTCCAGGTTCATGGCAATCTGCAGGCAAGCACTTAGCTCTCCAAGCTCCTCCCGTACTCTTCAACCACACATTGTCAGGTAAAGCCACTAGCAAAATGAGAAATAAGGTTAGAGGAACAGAAAAGACTTGATGAAACGTCTTGAGATTTTCTTGGTAAACAGAACTCACCTCGTTGATATTCATCTCAGCCACTCCTGATCCCTCCTTGTCGAACTGCTGGAAAGACCCTGGTAACGTTTTCATAATTTGTCAATGGTGTTGTAATTCTCACTGCATTAATACGTCATAGTCTGCAAACATACAGTATACATTTAGAACAACATCTAGTAACAATAATACTCACTAAACATGGCTTCAAGCTTGACCAAGCAGCAGATGAAGTTGTCAAAGTCAATCATCTCGTTCTCTGCATACCGGGCTACCAGAATCTGGTTCAAGCTGTTATTCAGTTTAAAACCTACACAGGAAGATAGGGTTACACTTCTCATCTCTGAGCGTGTGTACAGTAAACAATTGTAGAAAGGATCGACAAGACCCTAATACCTGCCGCCTCCACGGCAAGACGCATCTCATACGAGCTCATGGCCCCTGACTTGTCAAGGTCAAAATCCCTAAAAATGACCTGGGAGACGGAGGCACAAATGTAAACAGAAATACAGAGAATCTAAATGTAAAAACTGCCCCTTTGCATTGTTATTGATTATAATCATTCTCACCAGCCACTTTCGGATCTTGTTCCAGAGGATCTGGAACTCCACCAGCCCTAAACGGGCACTACCATCTTTCTGGTAAACACAGCGTCAAGGGTTGGAACTACACACAAACATTGGCCTGCTACATGCATGATTTTTTAAGTTTGTTTCTGATCAAAATCAATGTAATTAAGTCCCAAGATCCATTCTTGCCTGAGAACTCATGAGGATACATCCATCAGGTTGATCATGGTCCTGCATGATTCCACACTGAAGCCATCGGTCTTCAGATCTTTGTCTGAAAAAGCAAAAAATAAATAAAAATAACACATCTGGTCAACGAAGGCACAGTTGCACAGAGGCTTGTTAGAGATCCAATCCAGGACATGGATGGTGTACAGTGGAATGTAATACATTAGTGAGAGATGCATTACCAATATGTTAACGTTCTGGTAGCTATGAATTGTTAAAAATAAACAAAACTCACGGCGGGAGAGGACTCGGTTTAGAATGGTCCGAAGCTCCTGAATAGAAATCTCCATGTCCTGAAAACAGAAAATGCAAGTCTTTAATTGAAGAATAACAACTTGTATTTACCATAATAAAGGGTGATACAATTTTGGATGTAAGATATTATCTAAAATACCTCTAAAAATACAAATTCAACCAATGATGCTACACAGTGAAACAGTTTTTTTCAGATTTTACCTCTCCTGCTAGCTGGGCGAACATGGACTTAAAAGAGTCGTCGATGTCTTCTTCAGTTATTTCATCCTGTAGGAAACCACAAATATAGACGCATTGGTTTATAATCAGGGTCCTACTTATTTTTCCTTCATACAGTATAGTATCTAACTTTTTTTGTCGCGCTGATACGTACATCATCTCCTAAATCGGCAGAGATTTCATCATCCAGTTCTCTGCAATGGACAAAAACATATTAGCGTGAGGTTTGAATTCATACACATTATAAATGCATAAGTGGAAATCACATGCAAAAGACACATACTCTGTTTCTGATTGCTTCTCAGTGAAGACTCTCAGGACAAAGTCAGCCTCCTTACTGGGTTCAAAGGTGGAGGGGACGACGAGGTACTCTCCGGGGGGGAGACGGAGCCGTGTGCTCACCTCTCGCAGGTTGATGAAGGTCTCAGAGCGAGCGCACGATGAATGTTTCAAAAAGAAATCTTTCTTCAAATGGACATTCTGGCAGCCTCTGAACTAAGGAAACAATACATGGGTTGAGACGCATTTGCATGTTTTTAGGTCAATTTAATTGAAATCATATACTGTATACCTTACATTACTGCCAAGCATTTTACAAAGCATAAAAGTTAATTTGCTTAATTTCTAACTGTATTTATTGAAAACTAACTTTTCTATAGATGGAAATTACAAAGTTAGAAACAATTGTGTTTTTTTGTGGTTGTTTGAGGCCGTTTGTGGTTTCTAAATATATATAAAAAATAAAATTTAAAAAAATTGATCCCAAAAAAATGCTTGAAAAAGGTCATCCATTATTTTATTGTCAGATTTACAATTTGATTTTGATGATGCAGTTAAATATTGTGGACTGAATATCTCAATCAAGTGTGTGATTTTCATGAAATGAATGTAATTAACACATGTGCAGAGACCAATGGCTACTTGGTAAAACGTTTTTTTAAACTAACATGATCAGCAGTACTGTAAAATATACATAGTTCATAGTAAACAAACTAAAATCTGACAAATCACCAGTATAGTTATTATCTATAATACTTTGGTTGAATAGACAGTGGTAGTAATTGATGCTTAGCCTACCTCTTCTGGAATCTGCATGAAAGAAGATAAGGGGGAAACAACAATGAGCTGAGGTAAACATAAAAACAAATAAATATGCAATGTAACTGTGAGAAGGCCAAAGGGGCAATACTGATTTTACATCTCTGTTTTCACCTCATAAAGAGCAAAGCCAATGGTGTGCATGTCCTGACCATGGCGCCGATACCTGCGGCGGTCCTTCTGCATGAGAGCTACTAAAAAACTGCACGCCACCTCATCGTCCTCCGGGTCATCATCCTCCTCCAGCAACGTGATCTTGTACTGGGGGTTGATCCAAAACGTGTCTACACAAACAGTGCATTTGCATTAGCTTGTTTCATAGTTTATGTCTTATCTATGTCCCTTCATCAGGGTTTCTACAGGTTTTTAGCAAGTCAAATTAAACTTTTTTAAGACCTTTTTAAGACCATTATGGGACTGGTGTCTAGATTGGCTGCGATACAAGTTGGATGTTGGGCTTATTTGTAATCGTCATGCAGCAAATTTTATTTGGACTAGCAACAGAAAGAACTACAACACCACAGAATAATAAAAATACATTCTAAAGTGCTGCTGGAACAACCAAAGAGCATTAGAGGTAGCGCTGCATTGAATTAGGAAAATAAAGACCTGTTTAAAATTATTTAAGACCTAGAACACAATACGTGAGCAAATTTAAAGTGCTCATATTGTGCTTTTTAGATTTTTCCCTTTCCTTCATTGTGTTATATATCTATTTTGTGCATGTTATAAATCTACAAAGTGGAAAAGCCCAAGGTCCACCCCAAAGGGAATTACAATCTCCAACAGAAAACCCTGTTCACAAACTGCTCCAAACTAGTCTGACTGTCACCAGACCAAGCCAAGCCCAATAGATTTGAGATTGAGCATTGGTCTGGGGAGTCTGCAAATAGTTCAAGTGACTCTATACACAATGGGATAGTCCTTCAGCCCATCAGACCAACCATCCGGGTGACGTAGAAGCGACAGAGGGATCAACGGGTTGCTGTGTGTCGGTGTTCGCCGCTATGTTGAATCTAAACAAGAAGCTGCTTGGACGCTTCTCTATCGTCATCGTGTTAAACCCACCAATAGGTGAGCAAGTTTGTGATTGGTTCCCGCAACATTGGGAACTGAAGCAGGAGAATTAAACGTGCAGGTTTCCAGACCGAGCTCCAGGGTGAAAATCAACTCCCCGGCCGAGTGGGCGGGGTTTACCCAGTCTAGCTCCAAACAGCTCTATTGTAGTCCAGCCTTTACTTCCGTGACAAACTTTGTAACACATGTTATAATACTCGCCTAGATGCTAACTCCCAACATGTGCGACTCCCAACAAAGATGGAATAGAAGTATGATGCCTCACTCGGTAGCTAAAACGGAGAGCTCAACACACAGGCTGAAAAGAGGAGCTGCAGCAATGTGCAGTTCTTTTGAAAATTAAACTATGAAAACCTGTTCCTAAACACAATTATGAACCTGAAAATTAGCATAATATGAGCACTATGAGCACATTTTTGATTTTGAAATCTTAAGACTTTTTATGACCCTGCGGAAACCCTGGTTTATAGACTCTAATGAATGAAAAGCATCCAGTGTGACCATCCGGTTGGGACTCACTGGGATGGTTCCTACAGCCTCCAGCGGTGCTGCCTCTCCTCCACGCGCCGTAGAACTTCATGGTGTTCCAATGGCCAAGGCTGTCTTCACTTAGAGCATCAGGAGTCAAGTTACAGATCTCTAGCCGAGAAAACTGCCTCTTGAATTCACTGAATGACATCCTGGGAGATTCAAATTAAGTTTTTGGTCAGAAACATGAATGAAACTTTTAGAAAAGAATAGTTTGGGGAAATTAGTTCATTGGACTTCTTGCCGAGAGTTAGATAAGAATATAAACACCACTCTGCAATCAATCTTCACATGTAACCCTCTGCAAGAAAGTAAATAAGCGTAGGCCTATTTTACAAAATGTCAAACTAGTCTTTTAAAATACCTAAAGTACATAAAATGCCTTTCAATTCAGCTATTCTTACCAAAACTCCCCGTCTTCCATCTGAAGATGCAAGTCTTCTCGTTCAGAAGGGTCAACCTCATCCCATTCGGGGGAACTATACCCAACAAGACAAGGAGCCCGGAATAAACATTTGTTAAGAGACATTAAATCTCATGAAGGAAGACATTAACCACACAAAACTAGGGATGGAAAGAGGTTAAGTACACAGGGACATTTATTGTGCTCTAGAACGCTCACCTATCACTCCAGGCACCAGTCCACTCCACCTGACCCCATGGGTTCCGTATTCGGATAAGGCGTTCCATGTTGCCGCGGAAATCAACCTACATACCATACGGAGTGAGGGGAAACGTAGGACCATTAATATTATTCATAACGGTAACCAATTAAAAACAACAGAGTTACATATGGACAGACCTCCTTCAATCCAGTGACTGAGTAGGCGTGGCCCTTCACAAGCTTCTTGAATGTAACAGCCTCCATGTCGAAGGCACTGGTGATCTGTATCAATATGAAAACACAATTACTGCATCGGAGTAGTAATAGTCCGGCACAGAAATAAATAGAAGCGCTTTTAATTTTATTGGCTTTCTCAAGATTGCGCAACATTGATCTGCGTGTCTTGGTGGCGTGCCAGCATGCTGAGCACTTACATCGATAGAGCAACCCAGCAGAGAGCCTCTCTCCAGGGCTTTGGCAATTATCCTGTGGAGATCTTTGGGAGCCTTGCGGAGCTCGTACATCTCAGACACACCACCTGTGAAGTCCTCAAAGCCTTCAGTGGTGCTCCCTCCGGACAGAGCCTCATAAGAGCCATTCAACCTGACACCACGTTAGAAAAACCACACATGCCATCAGCAGCAGCATTTCAGAATGGGATTTACAATTTCCTGCAAAATACACTCTGAATAATTAAACAACTGCGCCAGCTGTTTCAAAACCTACTTGGCATATGCTTTCTCCAGGAGAGCACTCCAAAATTCATTACCCTCAGCAGAATGGACAAACATGATCTCCCCACCTTTGACAGGCACTCTGTCATCTATCACGACATCTACCCAATCACCAAACTGCCAGAACTGCAACACAAAGCAATGATCAAAAACACCATCAATCTGTGTTGCTTGCCTTGCACTTGATAGGAAGTGCAAAAAGAGGTACTTAGGATACCTGAAAGTGGAAGATTCCAGCATAGTCATCCTGGAAGGACTGCCCGTGAGGGACAACCCGATGAAGAAGCCTCTCATTCAGGGTGAGAGAGGCGATGGCTGCCAAGAGCCAGCAGTCACCTACAAGCGAGAAGACGCATTTAGCAACATCTAAATCAAATAATGGCTATTTTTACAGGACATATTCAACATTAACAATAACAACAAGGGCTCACCCAGCGCTCCCTGACAGATGTCCGTTCTGGTGGCACCCCCAACAATGAATTGAGGGTCATCCGTCAGTTCCTGTGGAGAAATGAAATGTCCGAGTGAAGATTTAAATCAATCAGAGTCTCTGAATTCAGACTCAGCGACACATTTTACAATCTATTTTTAAAAAGACAACACGTCTTTCAAACCATTGCTAATCTTTGCATCTACGCGTCAACTTCCTGTGTTTTCATGGAGCACTGTAAACAAATGTCAGAGCGAGGGAGTGGTCAGAGAATGCCACGCGATGCCAACAGCTGCAGTGGTCAGAGACGTTCCTGTCTCTACTTGTCCTATTCTGTCTTAGTTTGCAGACACTAAACAACACAGTGTCATATAATATGTTTGTTTACATGGGCTCTTGCCAGTCATCACCTGCAAGAGTCAAAACCACATGCTGGTTGAGAAATAATACATGAGTGTGGCATTTCCACTTAATGTCCAGCTTCAGGTCTTTAGTGTGTCTTAAATACATCTTTTCATCTGTATCTGGATGTTTAATAAGTATGTTATCTTGTGTTCTACTTTACATATTAAATATATCAGTTTTATGCATTATTAGAACCCACTCACCGTAGGCCTCTTCCACTCCACATCCCTAGTTTTGGAGGAATAGGGGGCGAGCTCCTTGAAGCCCAGGGATGGAGGCTCAGCGGGGAAACAGGGGTCTTCAAACAAGCAGCCGGACTCCAAACATTCCTGCTTCAGGGCCTCGTAGTCCTGGTTGGAGAAGTGCAAAGCATGCTCGTTCGAGCCCATGCCTTCTGCTCGCAGCCTGTTAGCTTGTATGGTTGCAGATATCCCTCCAGTTGGATACATACTGGTGTGAGATAAAAATATGGCGCTGTCTGGGTTGGCACAAGCACAGTACGGTCTATAAATAGCAGTAAGCTAATCGGCAGTACACTCCAACCTAAGGGATACAGCACAGTAATCAGGTGTGGGTACTTAGAAAATAATAATGTTTATACTAGTGATGAAAATGGTTTCTTTTGCTGATTGGACTCAATCTGCCTTACACTAATTAGCCTGATCCCAAGTTTGACCCCATATGGAATCTACACTATGCTACACAAGTAACATAAAGCTGAATACTTTCAAAATTACACAAACAAACAAAAAGCAAAGGCCATTGAGGAAACTGAGGTCAGGTCCTTGGTATTTTATTTACTCATTTATTGAATTTGTAGGGAGGGGATTTTACATTCTACAATTCGATTCATTATTTTAGACTCAATATGTGTGAGGACTACGATGTAATGAACAAATTAAGGATTCAGCATTGTTATCATAGAATGTTGTTCCCGACAGTGTGGAGAAGACTTTCATGACCATGTTGGGAAATAAAAAATATAATTAAGCAGTTTATTATGTAAATGAGATGTACAAATTCCAAGTAACTAAACAGATTTAGGGACCTTATTTTAGGTCAACCTGACTGAGAGTGGAGGGGCTGCGTTGGTGGGACTTGCGACCTCAGTATTTCTAATGTCCTGGCTACGGCCCTGCTAAAGGCAAATCCTGCAAAACGTGATAGCCATGTAAAATCAAAGCTAATATGCTGCTATGAAAACTTCAGTTAAAAAGCCAACAGAAAGTTAAGCACCGCAGAGAAAATAACAGAAAATATTAACAGAGGAATGTGAGACAAGATACCCCCTTAAACACAGCAAACCCAGGAATAACAAAGTAATGTGGAAATGCGATACCTTGACTGTAGGCAGACCAAGAGGGAGAATGAGACAAAAAAAGAGAGAGAAAGGTAATTCACTAAAGTTTACGCAGTGGTAAAAAGAATCATTTTGATTGAGCTGTGTGGCAGAAGCTTGTGCAGCCCTAATGGACATTGGTGTTTACCACTCAGCGGGGATCTTTTTCTTCTCTCTGAATGCACTTGCTTTTCTATGGCAGTTCCACGGCTTGCATTCAAGTCTCCAGGGAGAACTAATAGCTTTGTGAGGAAATCAGTAGTTAAAAAGAACCAAATACATCCAGAAGCAGGATGTTAGATCTGTTATACTCTTCTGCTCCACTGGAAGGGAATACTAATGAGCTCAGTTCAGTAAACAGTCCATTGAAAATAACAAGGGCTAACTTGGATGGTGCTACAGTCGCGAGACCGGGATATCTATGAGGAGGGGGAAATTAATGAGCTGAGTTTCTAGAATGAATTAGAATGAAAAAAAATGGTTGCTTTGTCAGATAAAATACTGCAGGCACATTGTTTGTTTGGCCAGCCACCCCAACCCCGAGGCCCCTCATGCCCTTAGAGTCTGCAGGAATGTCCATCTGCTCTGTAACAACTAGAAAGAGACTACTGCTGGCTACTGACTAAAAAGACATCTCTATATGTTCCCCCAACGGGCAGAGAAAAGCTGACCCATGCATTCCTGTATTGATGATGTCATCCATTGGACTTTAACCTCAGCAATGCCAAACACCAACCAACAGCATATCTATCAAAACACTGGGGTCCCATCTACTGAAAACAAAACAGAGTAGTTCTTCACATATGTTGGCTGCTTTCTGATTCCACGGGCCAGTTACTTTCAACTCAGACATGTAATTAATGCAGGCTCAGATTGTTTACAGCACCTGTTCAGAACAAGTAGGCCTGTCTTTTGTACGCGCTCCGGCCTGCAGCAGCCCGCTTCTAACATTTCTGACAATATCTTCAACAACACATCAAGTACACTCAATTTACACTGGATGTCTTTGCTGAATTAAATCTATGGGCCTGAATATGACAGCTGTAACTGTGTTGTGGACCGTTATTAATGCTACAACAACGTGCAGTATATATTAAATCAAACAAACCGCACGGTGGCCTAAACAAGTCAGGTAACGTTAATCTGGATAGGAAGCAAACAAGACGATTACACTCACCACCGCTTTTCAGGCAATTTAGGGCTCCTTTAGAATAGGTCGGGGAGTGATAATCGGATGAATGTGTGAAAGGGGGGCTGTGGTAGCTGCTGCACATACTGCAGGAAACACCCGCCCCCAAGGAGGAGGGGCCGCTGCTCACACTCACACCCACAACCACCACCACACCCGGGCCAAGTGTAGCACACTCTGCTGCCGCTAGAGGTGCTACTGAAGATGTAATACCATAGACCGTTAACATTAAATAAAGAGTCTATAATACCAAGGGGGTAAGCGTCTTCTCTCTAAGTAATTATTTCTTACATAGACAACTTCTTTTTAATTGTATGCACATATTGTATTCCCCAACGAGAGTATTGTATGTTGTTGCCTTTCTTAATACAAAAAAAAAGCTCCTTTGGCGCCATTTTAATGCTACGAAGCCATCACCCGTCGTTTGCATTCTATTGACTGCCATTCATTTTGACGTCACTTAATAAGTTAATAACTTTACATCTGAAGCGTTTAAAGACTCAATTTTTCCATTGTTAATTTCTAAAGAAACACGACAATGTATGAAAGGCTTTATTACCTTGTATCTCACGTTAAGGCTTCGTAGCAGGCTTTTTTTGTAAAAAAGCTAAAGATTGTGTCATAACCAAGCGACCTGCTGTCGCATAGTTAGTAGACAAATCACTGTATTGTCAGGAGAAGCTCGCAGACAGTTTTGACTTACATTAACTGTTTAGGTTTAATTACTAATGTTAACTAGCATTTTAGTTAGCAATAATTAGCTTGTGCCTATGTTATCTCCTAATATATACCTACACTCTCCGTCTCTTCAAGATTGGGAATGATTGAGATTTCTCTCGGCACAGCTACCAGAAATTTAGTTCTTTTTTTTTTTATTCAAACTTTATTGAAGAATTTGAACATACAGTAGGAAAGAAAATCTTCTGTATATCTTAACAGTCTACGTTCTAAAAGAGCCAGGGGGTTACTAAAGGAAAAGAAAAACAAACAAAACAAGCAGAACTAATATTTTGTAAAGCTTGCAGAGGTCATATGCTCTAACAGCTTTTTTGTTTGTACAGGTAGAAATGGAAACAATGTATTGTTTAATATTGGCAGCCAGTTCAAAAAAGCTGGCTTCCTTTTTTTAAACTTCGATTTATGTAAATAAAATTTAGTTCAAATAATAATAAAATTTATCGTGTAATATAATACAGAATAAAGCTTTCTATCATGTTGAGTGAATCCAAACAATACATTTTCCCAATGTTATATAAAATGAGGGTAAATATGAACAGCAATAAACATTATAAAGCCGACATTTTAGAACAAAGTCAGTTTATTTTTAGACTCAGTATGTGTAAGGCCAACAATATAATGAATAAATAAAAGGATTTTGCATTTCGCCAAGAATGTTGTTCCCGACAGTGTGGAGATTACTTTCATGACCTTTATGTTGGGAAATACTTTTTTTTTTTATTAAGCAGTTCACTGAGTAACTGGGATGTAAAAAGTCCATTTAACTGAACAGATTTTGTGCCCTGGTTTTAGTTCAACTTTTGTGACACCCCATTTACACGTACATGGTCATTTGGAAAAACTGAGAAATAGACTCTGAAAAGGATTATTTCTAGAGAGATTGTGGAAAACTTTGTATATTTGCGTGTAAACTGTGAAAAATTGAGTTTTAGGCAGCCAATGTCACAGAATGATCTCGGCTCCACCTTTGTTCAGAAGAGAAAATATCCCGCACGCAGAAAGAAGGATGGACCCAGGGTACACAACACAGGTACGTAAAAAGCTAAAGTTTACTTAGCAAGCTTAATAAACATACAGCAGCTGTGTCCAAATCGGCAGGCAAAGGGGAATCCAAAAATACAGGCAATGGCCAAAAACCAGGGTAACAATAAGAACTCAGAATAACAGGACACAGGAGAAACCTGCTCACAGCTGAACACAGGGAAGCAGACAATGTCACACTGCTGTGACTAAATACACAAGATGGGAGAGAATGACACACAGGTGCAACACATTAGGGCGGGGACAGGTAATCACAATGGCAGGAAAATACACAACAGGAAGTACATCAAGACAACACTAGGGGGAACCATAGATTGTATATATATACTATATAGGCCTACTGTATGTATAGATATTAATATATATAAAATCTATGGAGGGAACAGAAACCCTTCAAAATAAAACAGGAAATGGTAAAACAACCAGAAAATGTGAATCTAATTCAAAACAGTAACTTGACACAGGGATGGGACATTACAGAAAGAAGAAGTGAACATGAGGTTCTCACCTACAGGCTTGGCATGCTCTTGACGGCACATATAGCCGGGTTTGTGTGATCGAACACTTTTCTGAACTGAATGGTGGGCACAATGTTATTTTTGAAAACGGAGAGGGTGAAATGTCTTTTTATGAAAATAGCCAGCCACGTGTAAACGTACTTTGAGAGTGGTAGGGCGGCGTTGGCGGGACTCCTAGACACGGCCCTGCAAAAGGCAAATCCTGCAAATAGTAATTGACATGTACCAAAAGTTAAAGGTATAGTAAGTGATGTTTATCCAATACACATTCTGTCAAATTCAGCACCGGCTGTGTAAATAGAAAACAAACAGAAAGGAGTGCACAAGCCACAAAGCACTGTTTCAGCCAATCGGCAACAGGCGACAACAGTTGGTACTAGAGGGGAAGGAATAATAACAGACAATAGGGGTGAAGGGGGAGGCAGCATGTGAATGTACAGGCCAGCCAGTCTGTCAGTGAATCTGGGGGGTGGAGTTTTTATTTATTTGGCAGTTGAGTTCAAACATCAACAATCTTGGCGCAGAATCGCTTACTGCGATACCCCCCCCCCCCCCCCCCCCCCCCCCCCCCCCCCCCCCCCATGTTGAACCCAAAGTTAAACCCTTGATCCCAGCAGAGAAAAAACAGAAATATGAACAGAGTTAAAGAGTTAAATTACAGAGAAACGTGAGACGCACAGGAATAACAAAAGAACGTAGAAATGTGACACCATGTCTGCAGGCAGACCCAGAGACAAAAAGAGAGAAAAGTAATTCACTCAAATTTAGGTAGCGGTAAAAAAAAAACTTAGATTGCACTATAGTTTATACTTACATGGATTAAAAAAAGTTACGGTATGTCCTTTTTGTGTGTCTCATGAAAAGAGGAGGGGTATGGATATTATTGGCACTCATTTGTCATGTCAATGTTCACAAACAAGACTGTGTACACACAGCATTTAGTGGTGCATGACCCACCCTTCTTTCAGCTTACCACAATAAAGTTAGCAAGCTTTGAGGTCAGTGTGGATAACCTCAGAATTGTTATGTAGTAGGACACTCAATATGTCCGATAGGTGTGGACGTTTAACACTTGGAAATAAGGCTCATGTGTGGTAGGCTACAGACACTTCTATATCAGCTCTAAAATGAAGAAGTAGAAAAAAGAAAAATCCATATAATTTGAAACCAAAGAATATTTCTGCAGAATGCTGTTGGTTACATTGTTGTGTTCTATTTATCTTTCTTTCCTTTGGGCAGCTAATCTAAAAAAGGGTGTGTCCCCTACCTATTCACTATCTTCTATGTACATTATTATTGTGCGCTACTTCTTAAGTTTACACATGAATCAACTTTTTATAAAACAAACAGTATTCACCAACTGAAACAGCAGCCTGTCTCCGGATAACTGAAGAAATGTTTGATAAAGGATTGGCATGAAGGATGTAAATATAGAATAAGGATATAAGATGGTATAAGATCATAATGCATACACTCTAAAGCAGACTGGACCTGGCAGACATACCCCAGGCTGTGTGATGCATCCCATTCTTATTCTTGCTCAATTTAACACTTGATTTCATGCTTTTAAGCTTCTCTTTCACAATGCTTAGGTGTATGCACTGTATTTAATCCCTTTCAATAACTCTTCTTTTTTATCACTTTATATTTTATCATGTCACAGAATGTCTGATAATTACACTTCATACCAGTTTGAATTAAGATAAGTATTTGTTTCCTCTATTTCTGTGTGCATCCATCAGGAAGTAGGAGATAATTACAACAATACATTGGCCACCCCCACCAGCCCTCCACACACACACACACACACACACACACTCACACACAAACACACAGTAACACACACAAAATGAGGCAATGACGGTAGTGGTTCAAGTTGCCCCTAGGCGTGTCTTTGTTTGTATTTCAGCTGTGGCCACAGCTATCTCATTGTAGATTTGTTTAGGGTTGCTGTTGTCTGTTTTGCTCAACTCACCTGTCCATTGGAGGCCCCGCCCTGTCTGCGATCCCATCCTTTCCTCCCCTCACCTTTGGCGGCTATATAGGTGTGTGGACAAAGGCAGCAGAGGTCAACCTAACTCAGCTCACAGGGAGAAAATTTACCATCCAAGGAGGGCTATTATACACTTCAAAGGTGAGGATGACATCCACGGCAGATCGACTGGCCCGGCAGCAGGACAGGGAACAAGGCATTGGCACAAACGAAAAAACAGTGAAGTTCTCCCAGCAGGATTATGAGACTCTACGCGAGCAGTGTTTGAAGAGTGGACGCCTGTTTGAGGACAAATGCTTTCCAGCTGAGCGCACATCATTGGGCTACAATGACCTGGGACCATACTCATCCAAAACCAGGGATGTTGTTTGGAAAAGGCCAAAGGTAGGAAGCCTCTAAGAAAAAAACACACAGCAATGAAAACACCCGAAACAAATAAGGAAGACTGTGTTTTGTTGGTGAGCTTGTTACTGACTTGACATTAAGTATTGTATTTCATTCACTGAATTGCAAAGATTAAACCTTTTAAACTAAGACTATGGATGAAAAAGAGTAGCTGTACCTTGTTACTTCCTGCATCGCGATCAGAACACTTGAGACCAAGTTTAAACGAATGCCTCATACTGTGTCACTATTGACCAAAGTAATAATCTCTGGGAGAGAAAATGTGTTGAATCATTTGAATTATTTTCAAAGGGGGGGTTTTACTTTCAATGTAGTCAGCAGTTCTTAATCAGTAAACTGCATTTCTTCCTACTGTCTAAGTAGTGTGATACTGGACAAAACTGCTCTCACATGTTCAACTCTTTGTGATTGTTCGGTGCTCTACATAGGAGCTGTGCTCAGACCCAAAGTTCATTGATAATGGAGCCACAAGGATGGACATTTGCCAAGGAGCTCTGGGTAAGTGATGGGAAAGAATGAAGGGATGTTTGGATGGATGAATGGATGGATGGATGATGGGTTTTGGATTTTCGAAGGCAACCACAAACATCTCTGGCCCGTACCCCTCCACCCATTCTGACAGTAAGCTTGTGGTGGTTTGTGGGCACATTCTGTTTACAGCGTCTGCTGCACTGTGGTGAATGCCACATATTGCTCAATCTCATTGCATGTCTCTGATTTTACTGTGTAGGTGACTGTTGGCTTCTGGCTGCAATAGCCTCTCTGACTCTAGACCAGCAGATCCTGGCTCGTGTGGTGCCCCAGGATCAGAGTTTTACTGAAGGTTACGCCGGGATATTTCACTTCCGGGTCAGTAAAATGCCCTTCTTATCTTACTTGTAACTTTTTTTCCTGCCTTGTCCGACCATAAAATGATTGCTCATGGTAATATGTTAAAAAACAACAACAATGACATAGTATACTTTTGTGTTTGGTACTAAGTTGCCCTTATTGCCGTGCTGTGACATGCACAGAACATGTTATTCAAGGATCACACAATTGTCTTCCTCATGAGTCATAAAAGTATTTGGCTTTGAGTTTACTGATTGTAATATTTTCTTCTCAGTTCTGGCAGTTTGGCGAGTGGGTGGATGTGGTGATCGATGACCGTTTACCTACCAGAGATGGAAAGCTGCTGTTTGTCCACTCAGCGGAGGGCTCCGAGTTTTGGAGCGCGTTGTTGGAGAAGGCCTACGCCAAGTAGGCAATGGATTGAAACCTTCATTGAAACCTTAATCCAGTGAAAATGTTCTATACATCGTTGGTAAATCTGGTCACACCCCTCTGTGTCCGACAGGTTGTATGGCACCTATGAGGCCCTGTCGGGAGGAAACACCATTGAGGGTTTTGAGGATTTTACAGGAGGGATTGCAGAAGTATACACCTTGGACAAAGCTCCACCGAAGCTCTTCCAAATCATGCAGAAGGCCTTGAGCCTGGGTTCCCTGCTTGGATGCTCCATTGATGTAGGTCTTGGTTTTCCTACTAATTTGTTTATTTTCATAGAGATTTGCATGCTTACCTGCAAGCCAACACACCAACTTCAGTAAAGTACTCCTGGCTGCAGACTGAAGTGTTGTTCTTGGTGTTTTCAGATCACCAGTGCCTATGAGACAGAGGCAGTTACAGCTCTCAAACTTGTCAAGGGACATGCGTACTCCGTCACGGGTGCAGAGGAGGTACATGATTATCTAAACTGTCAAAATGATGCTGTTTCTTTTAAACTGCATGCAAATGATGTCGCCTGCTGTTGCGCTCTCCCAGGTTAATTTCCAAGGCAAACCGGTTCAGCTGGTTCGCATCAGGAACCCATGGGGTCAGGTGGAGTGGACTGGGCCTTGGAGTGATGAGTAAATTATTACGTTCTAGATCCATTAACCATCAGCTACCATTAGTTATTTCCAGGATTATCCTAAAAGCATGTATTTTTTTAAAAACACACAATTAGGTCCAGTGAATGGAACCGTGTCAGCAAAGAGGAGAAATCAAAGTTGAACCATGCGGTTGAGGATGGAGAATTCTGGTAACTCTACTGGCTTTAATCTTGCATTTACATGAAAAATAAATGTAACATTTTACACATTTTCACCATCACCGAAAGCAACTATTTTAGGCTCAGAATAGGAAAAGTGATGGACACAGTGTTCTTTGTTGCAAAATGTGTTTCTTCTCCTCAGGATGTCCTATTCAGACTTTATCAAGCATTTCTCCAAGCTGGAGATCTGTAACTTGACCCCAGACACGCTCATCAGTGACGATGTGGGCCACTGGCACGACCACCAGTACGAAGGGATGTGGAGGGTTGGGTCTACTGCAGGCGGCTGCCGCAATTTCTCAGGTAACAGAGAAACCATGTGTACATCTGAGCAAGAAGCTCTTTTACACTTCACATAAAGAATTACACTTTTGTGTGTTCCAGCCACATTCCCGTCCAACCCTCAGTATGTGTTGCGCCTGGAGGATGTGGATGATAATCCACTGGATGGGAAGGATGGATGTACCTTTCTGGTTGGGCTCATGCAAAAGGATGGGCGACGGCAGAAGAGGCTCGACCGCAACCTTGAGACTATTGGCTTTGCCATTTATGAGGTGCCTCAGAATAATTCTATGTTTCAGTACCATGAAATCAGAGCTCGGTATTTGACTGATTTAAAAAAATATATATTTATTCTGTCTGTTTCTTTTTTACAGGTTCCAGATCAGGTCTGTATTTGAACTGTTATGCCCTTACTTTGTCTGAAATTTGAAAAGCAAAATTGACATCCCAAGTGTCACAAGGGACGTTTCATTCATAACAGGCCTTTTCTCCTGTTACTCTTCAGTACAAAGGCCAAAGCAATGTTCGCCTGGGTCCAGATGTCCTGCTCCGACAGAAAGCTGTGGCCATGAGCAGCTCCTTCATCAACACACGGGAAGTGTGCGACCGCTTTACACTTCCTCCGGGAGAATATGCCATTGTTCCCTCGACCTTCCAGCCTCACAAGAATGGCGGCTTCCTTCTCAGGGTGTTCTCCGAGAAACAGGCTGCAGCCAGGTGTTGTGTTACATTAACATATAGATTGATTGATGTCTGCAAGGTAATCCAGACCTCAGAACCTTAGTGTAATGCAGCCATCTAGTGGACAAAGCTCCCTCTTTGGTCACAGAGAAGTCTTAAATTCACAGTCAAAACTTAATGTTAATGTTATTTTCCTTCACAACAAACAGAGCGTGTTCAAGCTATGCATTTCTTTTTTTTTCAGTCCACTGGAGGAACAAATTGCCAATCGAATGAAGCAGGTAAGAACATCCACAGAATGATGTAGCTGCTCTTGCATTGGTTAGCCATTCTTTTCTTTCCACCTTTGTACTAACATTAAATGAAATAGCATGTCACCTTCAATTTGAAATGGTTATTGCTTAATGTTTAACATACTTTGTGTTAAATATACCAATATTAAAAAAAAAAACTGTCAATGTTGCAGAGCCAGTGCTTTGTCTTTTGACATGAGTAACATACTGTTTCTGTCTCACAGAAGGAGGTATCTGAGAAAGATGTGGATCCTCAATTCAAGACCTTCTTCAAGCAGATTGCTGGAAACGTATGTCAACCTGAGAACCATTGGATAAAAGAAATGCATCAACGGCCCTAAACCAGATGAACAAATCCAGCAGTAACACAACTTCTAATGTGCATTTTTCAAACAGGACATGGAGGTATCGGTCTTTGAGTTGGTTGAAATGTTGAACAGAGTTGTTGCTCAACGTGAGTAAATTTACTCTTAAACTCTTACATACACTAACAACTAGCCTTTTTATTCTCATTGGCTTACTGTAAGTGTCAGAGCTAGCTATGGTCTGTCACTTTCTTGCAGGATCTGATATCAAGACAGATGGCTTCAGCCTTGAGACAGGTCGCCTGATTGTCAGTCTGCTAGATGTATCCTCTTTGAGAAATAAATTGTCCTCCCACAGTTTATGGTTTGAAACTCTACTTTAAAAAATGTTGGGATTTGCATGCATTATAACAAACATAGCGTGTGGAATTAAGATATGTGAACAATCAATCATACTGGATGAGCTTTTTACAAACCTTAACAGTCCTCAGAAAGATGGAAGTGGCAATTTGGGGCTGATGGAATTCCACTTGCTCTGGAACAAAATCCTGAAATACCAGGTAAGTTGTCATTTATGCAATTTGAAATAAGTAAGTGTAATGAGTGTTTGTTCGGTTGTTGTACCTGGCTGTATCTGTTAACACAACACATGGGTGCCTGGGCCATTTAGGCGATCTTCAAGAAATATGACACAGACAGCTCTGGCACGATGAGCTCCCACGAGATGAGAAGCGCCACCACTGAAGCAGGTAACAAACATTATCACGTGAGGAATCTCGTACACAGAAATGATGGCCGTCAGGCCGTGAATATGTTTGAAAATACCTTTTTTTAAACAATATTTATCATAACCTTAGATATGTTGCTTGCGTACTTTCGTTATCTTTGAATAGAGTATGTCGGAATAGTTTACCTACATATATACCAAGTTAAGAGGTACAAATTCAAAATACAACATGCTTGGAATAAGGAAAAAATACAGCTGTGTGTGTGTGTGTGTTTGTGTAGGCACCTACTGGCAAACTAGACAAGCCAGTTAGTGGACTCCCACCCTGCACATAGATTTTATTCATGTATATATACCATAGGAACAAAAAAGCGTGGGCGAGGCTGTGTAACTTGACTCCACCATTAGCACCCTGCTATTATCTGACACCTTTGAGAAAATGATGGTAAGTGACAGCTTTGTTTGCTTCCCCAGGTTTCCAGGTCAACAGTGTTGTGCTGCAGGCCATTGTCAGCTGTTACGCCGATGCTCAGTATGCCATAGACTTTGACAGTTTTGTGGGTTGTCTCATCAAACTGGAAATGCTCTTCAGTAAGTGTCCACAAAGCACAACATCATCTCTTCGGTATATCTAATACTGATTTGCATACTCCTAGAGCGGTGGCATGAACCTTTATGTCTATCTCTCTACCAGAAATGTTTAAGGCTCTGGAGAGAGCTGACACAGGGAAGATTGAGCTGGACATGCAACAGGTGAGTAAGTCAATAACAAAAGCTGCTAGTTTGTCGGCACTTCCAGTATAGACAGCTTGCTATATAACTTTTTTTCATCTTACAGTGGCTGTGCCTGGCGATCTACTGAGTCTGGAGACGCGAGGAGCGAGGGTCCTGTTGTGATACCTGCTGGGGGATTAACAATCCATTTATTGAAATCACAAAAAAACTGTTTTATTTGTCACAAACTATGTAAACAATCTTTTTTTAATTTTCTCTTTGGTCCCGGGACGCATTCTATGTCCCAATGTATTGTTTGTTGATGGTTGACATATAAGTAAAATAAAAATATTTGATCACAAAAACAAACTAAGTATACCCAATGACAAAAAATGGCTAAAAATGTTGTATTCATATTTGCTGAACATATACATGGGGACATGTTGTTAAACTCACATGTATTAGTGCATTTTTTGTGTGCAACGGGAACAATTCTGACTCATAAGTTGGTGTTTTTTCTCTTTTAGCTGTTGCAAAACTTCTGTGAATTGAAATGCAATAAAGAAACTAACAAACTATGGCCTCTGAACTATCAGACTATAATTTATAAAACCTTGCACAAATCAGACACATGTGGTTAAAATATCTGTCTGAGATTAAATAGTTTTCACTGTTTATGATTGTTGGTGAGAGATTATTACAGTAATGCAATTGCAGTAACTATGGTGTTTAGTAGGACCAAATGAGGTATGAAAAAAATTGTGACCATCCAACCAATCTAATCTTTTGTGGACCAGCACACGTTTCACATCCATCCATTTGGGCCACATCTGGGCCAGTCAATCAAAGCCAGAGGCAGAGTAATGAGACAGGTTAGCCAGGGCAAGTTTGGCATGAACAATAAAGGGTGTGAAGACAGTGAAGCTGCACATATGGCACAGAGCCTGCCTACACACACACACACACACACACACACACACACACACACACACACACACACACACACGTCGTAAAGTGCAGTCAAAAGTCTTAATCTTTTAAAATGTCCAGCAGTGCAGCTAAACTTCAGCACAGCCGAGAGAAATAGCAGAAGATGTGATCTAACTCTCAGGAGGCCAAATACCTCAACCGGGACTTTGAAATGCTGAGAAAAAGCTGTCCAGAGAGAGGACAGCTGTTTCAGGATGACTACTTTGAGGCTCTGCCCTCAATCTTAGGCTTCAGAGAAGTTGGACCAAATTCCTCCAACGTTCGAGACTAACTTAGAAAAGACAAAAGGTGACTACAATAAGGAGATGGAAACAAACACCAAAAGATTAATTTATTACAATATTTTCTAAAACTGGAAATTGAAGATGGACATGTTGACAGTACAATGTCAACTCATTTTGAATGACTGTTTGTGCTATTTGTGTTATTGGCCTGTACTGTTTTCAATTTGAAAAGTCACTCAATAGAATACACACTTCATAATTAATAGATCGTTCCTGCTATTAGGTTGTTCCTGTTTGTCCACTTACAAAATATTTAGTTTTTTTCCTATCAACCAATCTGCTGTTTTTATCATGAAAATATAAAAGCCTTGCAATATTTAAAGTGTGATTGCAATGCAGAAACTTGTCTTTGTTCTCCTACAATGTGTCAGGACCCAAAGAGCTACACTTTACACAGTATAAATACTCAGTAAATTCAAGCTCAATTCAGATGTGAATGAAGTAACATACCTACTGTATACATGTCCTCATGTCATATCATCCTGCTTAGTTTGATCTCTCAATTATCATACCACTAAAATAAAATCCAAAGCTCATAATTCCTGGTGCATGCCTGTGCACTGACATCACTCCTTTAACTCCATCAGTCTCCGCTGTCCACACCCTGTCTGGCAAATTGCGTACATGTGTGGGTGAGACTGAGCACACAAGAGCACGCCGTTTACAGCTCGCAAAGAGAGGTAAGACGACGTGTAGTCCAAATTTGCACAACAGAGGTGTGTGTGCAACACACTGCATACCTGGTGTGTTTTGTTTAATAAAATTAAACTGACATGTAACCACTTGAGATCCTCCAGGAGTTGACTGAGATCTTACACAGGAATTCTAACACTGTTACTGTAACTTGTGTTCAGGTGACTGTTGGCTCCTGGCAGCTATCTTCTCCTTAACTCTCAACAAAAAGTTGTTTTTGTCTCATGCCTTCACACCCAAAGCTTTGAGGAGAACTGGCATCAACTGCAACAACTGGCATCTTTCAAGTGTTTTTCCTCTCCATCCCTGATTAACAGCTCGTCCAACTCAGAAGCTGTCACATTTCGCAACCTGTTAAAGGGCCAAGCCTACTTAGTGACATGAGCAGAGCAGGTGAGGAAATGTATGTATACAAACCACACAGATCACCCAGGTACAAGTGAAGCTGCAGTGGCTACCTTGTATGCATGCTGTGTACGGATATGTTACAATTTGGTTGACCAAGGTATGATTCACTTGGTATTTTTGCCCCTTTTACGACGTTTGAAATGTTTTTCAGGGTCTCCCTTCTGTCTATTTTTCTACTTGAGAGTAATTAACACCTTATTCTGTACTAGGTGGATTGCAGAGGAGAAAGGTTGCAGTTAATTAGTATTGGGGTCATCTGGAAAAGAAGGGAGCCTGGAGTGAAAAGTGAAGATTGTGCACTTCTGGGGAGTTGTAAAGGCAGGAAATGCAATGAATATGCTCATGTTAGCCCTATGTTGTAGTCTTACAGGCTGCAGAGATTTTGAGCAGTGACAATGTTCAGCCAACACAACATTTTTGAATTCAATTTTACAATAAAGGAACTGCTCCCAACCAATTCTTTTAAAGGGCTTTCCCAATTACGCCCTGTGTGTGTGTACGTATGTATGTATGTATGTATGTATGTATGTGTGTGTGCGTGTGTGTGTACAGAGCAACATACACACCCAGTGAAACGGCTGGTAAATCCTGTGGTAAAAAGGTGTTACACAGACTCTGTGCAAGCCTATTCTTGAGGTGTGGGTGGAGTGTGTGACATTCAAGTCAGGTGGAGGCCTGTAGTAAACTATTTTTAACTAATGGCACTTTTTTCCAGGTCCTCTAAGTGGAGATCACTGAGAGACGATGACCGACCAACTGCTCTGAGGATGAGCAGTTCTGGTAAACCTCACTGAAACTACTTTTCTTCCTCTTCTGGGCTGAAATACTCATTTTATTGGTACTCAGGTGAGAGACAAAAATTAAAGTAAAAGATCTGACAGTTTCTATTTGGTTGTTTTTCCTCTTAATTTTTCGTCCCCAGGATGTCATTTTCTGACTTCCTGCGCCACTATTCTCTCCTTCAGAGGATGTCAGTGTGGGTCTTGTGAACAACTTCAATAAATGGATAATGGAGGAAATGATTCCTATGAGTAGGATTTACCACACACACATAATAAAACCATAATCCCCCACAAATAAGAATCTGTTTATTCAATGTTCAATAAAGATATCTGTTTAATGCAGTAAGTATCACTGGGAACGTTATAGTGTTTATTATATTTTTCTTCCCTCTCTGTTCATTCAGGTATTAATGGGCAAAACCCTTTTTAGCTTTCTTGGGGAGAGGCACATGAGAACATTGATAACACTGTCATGTCTTTACAATAAATATGAAGATATTACCAGCAGCTAGTTAGCTAAGCTTAGCATAAAGACTTAAAACAGGTACCAAAATCTACCTACCAGTACCTCTAAAGCTCCCTAATTAACACGTTATATATCTCAGTGGTTTATAATATACAATAAACTGTTATGTTGTAGGTGTTCTGTCTTTTCTTACTGTGGAAGTCTGTTTTCTTGACTTCATTTCTTAGCCTGGTTTTCTTTCTTGTCTTGCAATGAGTTATTTTTGGTCTAGTTTTGTACATGTTCTGTTTCATCCGTTTTTTTTTTCACATCTTAGTCCTTGGTCACTCGCTTGTTGTAATTTCTGTCTTGTGGTCTCTTGAGTGTCTTGCATATGTTCTGTTTCCTGTTTTGTAGTGATGGTCTTGTTATCCCGCCCTTGTGATTGTCTGATGTCTTTCACCTGAATCCAAGGCTTTGTGTCACCTGCCTCCTGTTACCTCGTTACCTTCTCCATTTGGTCTTGGTATTCCCCTTGTTTGTTGCAAGATCACTGTAGTGTTTTTGTGTGTCAGGTCTAATTTGTGGTCTATACTGCCTTCTCGTTTTTGGAGTTCAGTTTTGTAATTTGTTCTGCTCTTACAAGACATCTTTAGTTGTATGGATTTTTGTTATTATGTAATGAAATCCTCAAACTTCACTTTCCCATCTGTCTCTGCATTTGGGTCCACAATTCCCTGCACTGTACTTAACAAAAACAACGTATAAAAATGAAGTTGGTCAGACATCACATTTAACAATTCAGTATCTGTAATTTACCAGTAGATGTCAGAGTTCTCATACTGTACTATCTGGGTTTGCTGCCTCGACGTCACTGACTGGGTTGTGTCCAAAGTTACAATGTGCTTGCAGCAGCATGTCGTTTTCAACTGACAAAGAGTTATGCAGCAGCCATTTCCTGCTACGTGTGGTTTAGGGTTGTATTTCCTCTTTTACTGCTTTGAAAAGTTACTGTTGACTGACATTACCTCTGATAGGCTGGCCTTACCACAGTTATGATGTTAAACCTAAAAAAAACAACTTTGAGGCGAACAAAACAGAGCTTTCTGTGTTTCAACTAATTAAACTCTTGCAAAAACAGGCTGTAAACCTTTTTTCTATATGTCACAGATTCCGGTGCTTGCAATGCCAGGATAAGAAGGCAAGCTATGACACATGCTGACATTAGGCACTTTGCTTTCTGTAACAGAAGCTAGTCCGGATGTGGGGTGGGACTCGGACTCTGTAAACCACTAATTCACGTAGAGGAAGCAAAGCCGCTGTGATGCTGAAGCAGAGTGTCTCTATCTAAACATAGTCACTGCAGAGGAAGGGTTTATTACTAAACTATGTAATATCTAAAAAAATTATTAGGTATATTATAATGTTTGCCTACACATAGTTTACACAGGAAATTACGTTTTTTTGGTCAATGGTTGTTGTATTTTTTATTTAGTGCTATATTGCAACAGACAGCAGCATTGCACTACACATTTTGCCTCACAAGATTGCTGTGAAAACCCCTTGCAACTGAGTGTGATTCCCAAGTATCGTAAAATCTTTACTCACACGATTTCATATACGACTGACATGTATCTCAGCTGGTAAAAGTGGGGCTAATTTTAGCTGGTTGGCTGGGGAATTCCCCCAGGGGATCAATAAAGTCCTATTCTAACCCACAATTATACTTCATTATCATGTATTTGTTGATTTTATTTTGTATTATTAAGTCAGATCTGCAAAGTACCTTAAGTACCTTAAATTAAGTTAAGTTTATTACTTAAGTTAGTGAATAAATGCAGTTGGGTAAAAGGTACAACATTTGCCTCAGAGTTGTTGTGAAGTAGCAGTATAAAGCAGCAGAAATTGGAAATACTCAGTGATGTACTAGAATCTGAAGATTGTGCTAGGCACAGTTCTTCAGCAAATGAACTTAGTAACTTCCCACCACTGGAAAAGGCAGGGGGCCAAGGCCCCCCCCTTCCAGTGTCCTCTGCCCCTAATTCCTAGCTACACCCCTGGACTACAGAGAAGTTTTCCATTTTATTATTCTAAAGACAGACATGAGATTATGCATCTTTAAGAGGCCCTAAATAAACGCAGTTTTTTGTGTGTCCGTTTACCTTTTGAATTGATGCAGTTTTCCAGTAGCCTAATATCGGTACTGTATTTCATTCATGTATAAGTATGCTCCATTTTTATGTGACTGTGGGCCTCTAAAACAGAGAGAAATCAGGTCTGGCACTCTACTGTTGCGTAAAAATCTAATCTTCACAGAACGTGAATTGAGAAAAAAACAACAACCAAAAACTCTGCTGACAAAGGAAATTTAATCCTGAACTTCACATTGTCCAGATTGCTCCTGTCAGGTGGTATCCCTATGTAATGTTTGCTTTTTTTTAGTGTAGGAGTGGATTGAAACCAATCATGTTTTTGTACATCTAACTATTGACTGTTGGAACCTGCTGGTCTAACATCGTAATTTTAGCAAGTAGATGGATGAATCCTTTTGACAAAATTGTGCATTCATATCATCTTTTACCTTATATGGCCACTGAACTGCATCTCAACAACAGAGGAGTTAAATGTGTGAACAGGTTTTTTCTCCATATAAGGATGATGTGCCGCTCCCACTGATGACTGGCTCAAGCTCACCTGGGGTTTTTCCTAAAAAGGTAGATCTCAATCTCTACCAAAACTGGTGATGGAAAGAGTGACAAAAATGTATGTATGGTTCCAGACAATGAAGCACATAAATCCATTGTGATCAGGTCAGGGTCAGGGTTTAGCTTTTAATTGTAACGTGATTAAATGCAAATGCAGAGGTTGCATCTAAAGCTGTGTCACACCTGGTAAGAGGAGGGTGGGGCTACTTTTGGAGGTGTGCTCATTTACACCGGCTCCTCCTCTATGAGTCAACCTGCTTTTCTTCCTCATGACCCTACAGCATTTTGACTGCTGCTGCCATTTTTTCTCTGCTGCCTTCACACATCAGAAGCAAAATGGTGAGTAGCTTTCACAAAGAATGTGGCTGGATTGACTTGCGCTGTGTCAGTGAACAACTGCTTCTTTGTGATTTGTGAGCCCCACAGGACATGTAATGTAGAGATGATGCAACTTTGAAGTGCCATATCCTCATTTTAACAAAACCTGTGTAAACTCAGTGAAGCCTGGTTGTTTTTACTGGTTGTTGTTCTATCTAGCCTTTCACTTGATTTTTCTTTTTTTTTTTTTTTCTTTGAGGAAATGGTTTGCCAAGGGTAAAGAGAGTTTAGTGTTTGAAAGAGCTTGCTCAAGGTGTGGTTTTGCCTCCAAAATGGAGGGAGCTTTGTCCGGGCTTCAAACTTGTTCTGAGAGAATCCCTTGGGGCGGTCTTTCTTGTGCTAACTTGTTCCACAATGACTGGAATGTGACAGAGCCAAGGCCTTGAAACTTCATAGAGAAGCTACACCCGTGGCATGTTGCTTTAAAGCTGGTAGAAAATATGCACACTGAACTGCTTTTAAGAGCGTCAACACTTCTCTCCGGAGTCTAGTTTTGCAGAACTTCCTGTTTCTTAATCTTTTAGTTCTGCTTTCTGTCTCAAACTAAAGCACAAGGGAACAAAGTCTGCTCAAATAAGAGCCCAAATCTCACCAAAGTGCTCGTACTGGGATAGTGTTTTATCACTCTCTCATTTAACAAGAATGTGTACACTTAACTGGCAAATTAGACTTTGTGCTGGACCTAATAAATCCCAAGATTAAAAGGGCTGCTTTGTCACTTTGTTTGACTGTAATTCATTAATTTGCATTGACTTAAAACATCTGGTTATTGCCAGTTAAGATAAAGAATCACTTAATTTAATCAATTTAGTCTTTGTGTTGCTCTTATCTGTCTTTTAAAGGCATTGTGGAACTTAAAATGTGTGGAACAATAGACATGTTGAATGCAACAAAAAATTTCAAATGTTTGTGGGGTTTTTTTGTACAAAATGTCATTTAACTCAAAACTCATGTTTTCTCAAAACAGACGTCTGGAGTCAAAGTCGCTGACGAAGTGAAGGACATCTACAATCTTATGAAAGTAGTGAAAACTGATGCTGACGAGAAGGAACGTATAAGACTTGTGATCTTAAAAATCGATGGCGACATTCAAGTGGAGAAACTTTACCGGGCGAAAGATCTGGACGGCATTGATGATTTCTTCAAGTTCGTCATGAGTCTGCTGCCTGAAAACGAGTGCCGCTACTATCTGTATGACTGCCACTTTGTAAACCAGGAATCAAAAAAAGAGGAACTGGTCTTTATGACGTGGTAGGTCCTTGTATTGGATTTAAAACACAATTTACTTTTTTATTTTATTTTTTTCACCTGCATCCTTAAGTGACCACTGACTGTGAAGGACTAACAATATACTCTTGGTATATCCTTACATGTATTTAAGGGCTAACCTTAATTTGAGGATGCATACTCTTGTGTGTTAAACGGTCTGTGTGGGACACTTGGATAATGATTTATTTTCCCGTTAGGTGTCCTGACAACGCACAAATCAAAGCTAGAATGACATACTCTAGCTCAAAGTCGGCTCTTTCCAAAGTCTTCGTAGGTAAGATTGGAGTTTTTTTCTGTTCTGCTTTGTTCAATTCAACGTAGATCTGGGTGTTTCCTCACTATAAGTAACCCTTTTTTGTCTTTAACAGGTATCAAGCATGACATGCAGCTTAATGACCCTGGAGAAAACAACAGGGAGTGTTTTGCTGAAAAACTTGAAAAAGGTGGGAAAAAAGTCCTATCACTTGAGGGCTGCTCTCTGAGGGGTTGAAACTGATAAATTTATTTCATGACATGCTAACATTTGAATGGATTAGAGGGGATATTGGCAAAGTTTCCAGATTGACTTTTGTTTTCTGGATTGGTTCAACAAAACTTAAAGGGAAGGTTTGGGCTCTGGATGGGATTAGATTCCTGTAACACAAACCCTTGATGTGTGTGCTCTACTAAACTGTCCAGTCACACCTGTTTAGCTATGAAATCAGTCTTGTTTAGATGTAAATGTATTAATTCTTTGTCATATCCAAACATTAACGATACTATTGCCTGTCACTTGACCATTGGAACATTTATATCTCTCGCATCAGTAATTTGATGTTTCTATTTACATACTGTTTAAATCCCGGCATGATCCAATATACCCCATTTGTCTTCTATGTGTGTATTTTTACTGTATACAACAATATGCTGTAAAATATACTAATGGACACCCTACTGGAGTTAACTAGGTCAAAAGGACTAGGTTGGTTTGACAATCTGTTTTTCTAGACTGTTACATTTTGACCACCTAATATAGAAAAGAGTATCTTTTACAAGAACACATGTTTTCTCTTAAAATGCAGCTGTTGCACTGTCTGAGTATTGTCAAATAAATTTGATGCAACCAGTTGTGCCAGTGTGCTGTCTATTTATAATGGGAGGTTGGGATGTGTACTGTTTCATTGAGTTTGAGGTCTGAACTGGGAATGACATCACAGCCGAGTTAGCTGCATTCCAGCTACAAGTCAGAAAAGTGAGTGGGGGGGGCTCTAGCCATTGTTAGCAATACTAGTTAACAATGAAGTGTTTTTTTTTTTTTTATCCCTGTAGTACCATGTCCACAGAACAGTACTGTGGGTACAACTGATATGGGACAGATGCATGGGGTGTTTGTTTGATTGGGGGGGGGGGGGTGAAGGGGACTGTCCCCAGGGCCCCAAAAGATGCTAAAATGAATAACTGTGGATGTTGGGAGCAGCCCAAAGAAAATGCTTTTCTACAGGGTGCAGAATGTTGTGCTGAAACAGTGTTGTCCTACAGCTTTTACTTCTGTGGGTGGGTATGTCATATTGGATTGTTATGTCGGGGTGGGAGAGGTTCTACAGAGTAGGAAATCCAACATCGAGGCTCATTCCAGTTAACATTTTTTGGAACTCTGAAATTACAACTTGCCAGTTCAACTGGAACACACCAGTAGCCTATAACACAATCATTGTCCCTCCATCAGGAAATCTGAAGCCTGTTGGATTTAGGAGGCCAGATTTACTGGGTTACCCAAATTACTTTGGGCTCAAAGGTGTGGCTTGAGTTAACCCAAGCCCTGTGTGATATCTGTAATTTGTATATTGGAAAGAAATTCTAATATGGAACTATAAAATAGTTTTTAACCTACAGCTATAGCTTCTAAATGAAAACTGGTGCACTTAATTGCATTCTTTACAGTCAGATGACAAGCCCTTCTCATTTGACGGTTGCAAGCAGCCAGTTAGCTTAGCACAAAGACTAGAAATGGCTAACCAAGCTAGCAAAATCTAGTTGCCGAGCAACAAATGGCTCTAAGAAGTTACTAGTCTAGTAGCCCTTTGTAAAACTGCAAATGGTCTTATTTTTGTATTAAAAAACAAACCTTTAATTAGAGCTTAGATTTTGCTAGCTACAGACAGAATCTAACTGTTTCCTCGTGTCCAGTCTACATGCTAAGCTAAGCCAGTTGCTGGGTGTGGCTTCATGTTTACCATAAAGACATGAAAGTAATATCATTTTCATCTTACTCTCAGAAAGGAAGCAAATAATTGATGGCCTACTTCCTAAAATGTCAAGCTAGTCAATGCATCTTCTATGTTTCTCATACAAAATTTCTTCTAAAGTGAAACAATGTTAATAATGGCCACCATATCCACAGCACAATTGCTTTTATTTGGTAACTATTCAATGTTACTTATGTGTAGCTTTTGTTTTTTTGGCTAGTCCGCACCTGGACCAACTTTCCATCTCTTCCTGTTGATTGTCCAACTGGCAGTTTTGGTATAAAACTATAATCTACTGCAAGTTGGAATGTCATATACATTAAGGTAAACCATAATAAGTCATTAGGACAACAGTGTGGACACACCACTTATAACGCGTATCTAACCAAAATCTGCCTATTTAAGTTGTCTCACATATAGTGTTGTTTAGGCTCTAATTCAAGCCAAATAGTGGAAACATGTTGGTATCACTGATTTATTTAGAGTTTATATTAAGTTGGTACCCTTACTTGGGGTTGTTCCCGCTCCTCGAACTTAAGAAAGTTGTTTTAATTTCTGTTTAGTGTTGCTTGTTTTGCTCACTTCCCACCCAGCCGTCGTCTCTTTCTACTTCTTTTTCTTCTTCTTGAGAGAGTAGTGTGGGTGTGTTAGGAGGGGCGGGATGACAGAGACACACAAGAGATCATGCCTGAAACAAAACCATACATGGCTGTTGTCAAAGACGCCCGCCAACCAACTCCACCTTGTAATATACAGTACTTCCTTGTGTCTGTAGGCATTGACGCAACCTGAAACTAGCTGTGTGTAAAGCTTTAAGCGATGCCACATTAACAGGCTTTAAGAACGCCCTGTTTTAAGAGGAAGAAAGATTGGAGCTTCTTTGGTTAATTTTTAACCCCTAAGTTTGCAGTACAATGGTACAGCCCATGGTCTGTGATGATGTTGCAGCGAATACTAGTAAAGCAAGACTTCTACGTACCACAGTGATTCTCAAAGTGAGGTCCAGGGACCCCCAGGGGTCCATGGCACTCTGCCAGGGGGTCCCGGAAAAGTTTTCAGATTTTATTCATTTCGATTCCATTCATTTATTTTTACAAAAGGCTTCATAGTTCAAGGAATATAAATCACTTTAAAATGATTACAGTTCATAGATTACATTAACACATCTCATTTAAAATGCAAATGTTTTACACTTGTTTATTGTCTTACTAATCATTTCAACACATACCTTTTTTTTCATATGAGAAAATAGATATGTAAAAATTGGCTACATCAACTATTCCAAGGGAGATACTATAAATGATGGGGTCGCCAGTATATTCTTTATATTTATACTTTACTCCTTGGCTGAAAAATAACACCTCTGCTTTACACAGGGAACAGTTTTTTACCCTGGTGGAATGGTTTTTTAAAGCTTTAAAATGACATCCTATGTTTTCATCCTGAGTTTGTAATGTAGTTATAAGTGCCATGAGGCAGATGAAAGACACAGTACTTTCAGATTTGCCATTTGAGTCACACCGGATCTGAAACTATGTCAAAATATAACGTCCTCACAGCGGCAAACTCAAACTTTGCTTCCTGCCTCCACTTATTGCACCATTACAGCAACTGCGACACAGACACTGAACAGCACTTATACAGAGAGCTACACTGTAGTTTATTCATTCATACAAATTTGACGTGTGTAATTGGCAGCCAGCTACACAGGAAAGCAGGCCCTACAGGTAATGAAACACTGAACCACAAAATGGTCCCATCATTCAACCACATAGAAAAGACATACAAAGTAATTGCACAGGCTGATGTACATTTGACGTACAATCGGTTTCCCTTTTTAACACTGAACTACGGGGAAATGACTGGAATATAAGGCAAGGGGGATAAATAACTTCTGACATAGCCAGAATCGTTGATGGAATGTGGGTTTCAATAAAGATTGTAGCAGGATCATCTCCTCTAATCTTACTGCTCATAATATCAAACATTTGATTCCTACAGGTGCAACAAATGCAATAATCTACAGTACAAGAATGACATGGTTTTGGAATGCATAACTATGGTAATCATAAGGCATATTTGGCAGTTTTTTTTGTAGTGTCTGCAGTGAACTTCCTTTCAGACGGACGTTCCTTCCTTAAGCTCCACGTATTCTCCCTTGAAAACAGAAACGTAGTGTCAAACGAGTACCAAAACAACTTGAGTTTATAAGCGAGTATGTGTAGCCCTAGGGTGCCAGTTGTCTCACCTTGACCTCCGGGTGCTCCTGTAGTGTTCTCACTGTGTCTCTCTCTTTGGTCAGCTGCTCCTGAGTGGCTTTGAGAAGCTGCTGAAGCTTGGTGGCTGCCTGGCCCAGGTCTTTGGACAGCTTCTTCTCCTTCTCCAAGCGCTCCTGTTCAAGCAAATACAGCAGATGCAAATGTTACTTCAGCACCAAGCCAAAAGGAGACTCAATATGGAGACATGGAATAAATACAGATTACATCATGCGATCATAAAATTGTGAAATAATTCAGTAACCTTTTTAAACTCAGCTTGTTATTATTAAAAGGTCCAATGTGTAGGAATTCCTCCCATCTGGCGTTGAGATCAGACATTGCAATCAACTCTCGCACCACGAAGTTCAAAGTTTGTATTACAACTACGGTAGCCTTCAGGTTTCAAAAATCCAGTCTCTTGCTCTTTTCAACATCCTTTATCTTTTTCTGGGCGAAGAAAAGAACACTTGTTCCTAAAATTTGGATTTTGAATAGGTGTGGTCCTCCATGTTTCCATCTTCAAACTTGCCGGGGCCTGGGCGCAACCATACCATTAGCAGCATCTGTGAGTTTATCATGGGACAGCGAAAACGCGAAAGGCAAAGCAGAATGTCCTGTATCTCCCTCACCGGCTAACGTAATTCAACGCATGAATATGAAGAGTCTGCACCAGTTCACGCAAATGCATATGGACAATTTTGAGTCAAAAGAAATACTTTGATTTGGTGGTGGTAAATATTTATGAAAAAGGTTAAGTTTGTGAATGGGCAACACTGATTTTGATAATAAACAACTAAACACGTTACACACCGGGCTTTTAAATGTAACGTCTTTTGTTCCACAATAAGAGTTTATTGCAGGTCATTTAAAAAAAGAATTTCCAAAGTTTGTTGTATTTTACAGTGCCATTTTTGCAATGATCTTTCTATTTCATTTTGCCAATTTTCACCAGAAAGTCTTTATCTGTGAATCACGACAAAGTCAGTCATTTATTCAGTCATTCATTCATTAAGACCGCTGCAACAGCCAAGATGGTTTATGAAATATACCGTAACTGTTATAGTGAAAAATCATGTGAGGTAAAAACAGATTTGAGAAAGGACATTTAGAAATAAAAACAGCTCAATTATATTAAATCAACCTGCAATAATAAGCAAAATAATAAGAATGAGCTGAGTTTTTTCCTTTTTATTGCTCAAATTTGTTGTTAATTATTAATAGTAAACATTTGGGCCTCCTTAAAATTAGTGAGGGTGGGCGGTTTAGAGACTTAATGCTGGAGGGAAAAAAACAAAAAGCTCTGTTCATTGACAGTACAACTTCAAATCAATTTTGAATCCCATGGTTAAAACCATGAAGCCGATGTGTGTTCCTGTTAAGAGCAGGACCGCCCGTCTCTCTCTGAGATACTCTGCAGGTTATGAGACTCCAGGACAGACAAAAAAAAATAAAAGCAATAAATCCCGGTTAAATGTTTGGATTCCGCCTGTTACTTGTTACCGCACCTTGAGCTGAGCAACGTCTTCTGTTTCAGCTTGTGGGGACTCTGCAGAAGCATTCACCAGCTCCAACTGAGTCTGAAGTTCTGTTATAGTCTTCTGGGCCTAGAGGTTGACAACACACAAACACACACTGATGTTATTCACTGAAAGATTGTTTTAGTCAACCTCTGGTGTGAGAAGACTAATACGTAAAAGAGTGCATCAATCATGGCTGCTACCTGCTCAAACTCTTGTGAAAGCTGCTGTCTCTGAGCCACCTCCCCGTGCAGCTTTTCAGTTGTCTGACTCAAGGTGTTCTTGAACTGATGGAAGACAGAAGTGGCACGTACACAATAAATACACACCCAAAGACACACACGAATGGCTAAAGCATACGTGTGTACGAACACATTCTTGTCACAAAGCAGCAGCACTACACGCCCACACAAATAAGCTGATCAACCTGTCTGACAAGTTAGTCGCCTCTAAAGTTATACACAAACTTTCTGTTGATGGTACGAATCATACAAGCAAATATTTGATAAAGGAGGAGAAAGCATGCTAAAAAAGGTGAGGAAAAAAGCAGTGGTTAGTGTTATGTCCACTCAGGCAAAGCAAATAGTGGTTAGCGGTTAGCATAAACTGCAGCTGTGTTGCAGGAGTACTGGACAGACTGGAAATACGGCCCTTTGTCCGTGTCACTTTAATGTCTGTGTGTCTAGGCCACATCCTTGATTTAAGACACAGGTTTGACCATGTGGGTGGAGCCAGTTCACAAACAACATTACTTAATAAATACAGAGTAACAAATCAATAACAAGTTTACGTTTTGGATTTTCTATTAAATTAAACAAGGCTCAATGGAGATGAATTTGAGAGACAAATAGTAGCCAACGAGATCTTAGGAGAAGCGTCCTAGTCACTGTCCAGTACTCTCTGACAGGAAGTGAAGGGTGCCCCTGTGATTTTTGCACCCTGACCTGACTGGGTTGAGCCTCAGCTGGGCCATTCGGTTCTCGCTGAGCCCGCAAGGTGATCTCGCCCAGCTGCTCTCTGACCTGAAACAGGAAGCCGTCACTGGTTACGTAACCACCCGTGCATGAGTCCCCGTTGTGTTGCATGTCACAGACACCTTGCCGTGTCTGTTGTGTGGGTTAAAAAGGAGGAATTTCCCACAAATTCCTCTCACATGTGGCATCTCATAAATAACATATCTCCCTCTCACCTCAGCCACACCGTTATACAGCTGTGTAAATGTTTCCGTTTAGAGGATAAGAAAGCAAGTTAAGCCAGTGAAGTCACCTGTGCAAGCTCCTCCTTGTGTGCCTGGGCCTCCTTCTGGGCCGAATCCAGCTGGCTCTGGCACCCCGACAGCTGCAGCATCAGCTAAATACCGAGCAAGGCATAGAAATGAACAGACATTTAGTTTCAAATGCACCACAAGAAGTTGATAAATGTGTTTCTAAGATGTCATTAAAAAACTCCTCCCCCCCCCCCACAGTGTTATATCAAGTACGA
>NC_048423.1:15593444-15649631 GCF_013103735.1 Etheostoma cragini
TGCTAATTCTTTACATTGACCACTATTTCTATAATATTTCAATAGTTAAAACCTTTTTTTGAATAATATTATTCAATCAATAAGTAGGAAAGTGCCCTGAAAAAGCCATCTGAATCTGGATATTATTTGAAAACAAAAAGGACTTGAGACTCTGATTATGAACTTTTAAATATTATAACAAAAATACAAATGAGTCTGAGTTTGAATGAAAAGAGTTACATGTACCACCTCATGTAAAACAAATACATTTTAAAATGCAAATAATATGCATGTCCACCTCCTTGGTCGGGGAACTTGCACAGAAAAATGCATTTCTTTCTTTCTTTCTTTCTTTCTGCAGCAGTGCCAGTGATGTTGCTGTGATCAGCAGATTGAACCTGCTCATGTACCTGCTCCATCTCCTCCGAGGTCCCCTGGTTGTCGGACTGCTTCTCCAGCTGGGCTTCCAGAAGCATCATCTGCTCCTTCAACTGCAGTAGGAACCAAAACAAACTGCTTTATGTAGCTGCACGCATTTCTTACCTGCTGGTTTAAATTGGGGGTGGGGGGGGTAGGTTTTTAAATTGAGTGTGGAAAGCAAATCCTCACCTGTTCTACACTTTGGTTTTCTGCCTCCAGCTTGCTGACATTCTCCAAAGCCTAGTTATGTGTGAGAGGGCTTATTAGGAGGATTTATGGAAGAAAAAAACAATGTCCATTTAAGTCATAGGGATTTTAAGGAGGTATTATAACGTACCTCCCTCAGCTGTTCTTCTGAGTTAGCTATCTTGGACTTCCATACCAGCTCTTCTTCTTCCACACTCTTCTGCAGATGTTTCAGCATTCCTTCCTAAAGCAGAAGGGACACAGGTTTAAATCAGCTTTATACATTTAGCCCATATTCACACAACTCAGTTTTCCAATCCCTTACTGTTTCAGCCAGCACTGTCCTGTACTGTTCACATTCAGCATGCAGTGTGCTGTGGCTCTCCTCAGCCTCCTTCAGTTTCTCGAGCAACTCCTGAGACAGAGAAAACACATTCAGAACATCTCCTGCTGGACCAATTCAAACCAGGATAATGGGGGTTTATAGACTTGTGGCTTACAGGCAACGCTGCGGTTTCCTGAGACTCTTGGCTCTGCTGGCTGAGAGCCTCCTTAGCTTTCTGCGTAAATACTTGTAACCAGTTGGACTAAATGAAGAAAAAAGAAAACATTAATAATTCATGTGCACATTATTTGACAGTATAATGACCAAAATCATCAGAATAAAAGATCATTCAGCAACTCCTCTTCTGAAATCCCCTTTTCCTACCTGCTCTGTCTCTACGGGTATCTGTGGGAAGAGTGTCTGGAGACTTTCTTTGGCTTCAGTTTGAAAAGTTGCCAGTTTTTCCGTAACGTTCTGCTGAAACAGTGAATGACATAATCAGGAAGGTGATTAAGAGGAAAACAGCCTCAATTGATAAGGCACTAGTTTGAATAGAGAGCCTTACTGCATCAATGGCTGTCTTTTCTCTCACTTCTCTCAGCTCCTCTTGTAGTGATGTAACAAGGGTATCTTTCTCAGTCAGGCTAGAAAAAGAAACAAAACAGTCAAAACTGAGATGTATAACGGGGCTAACCATATGTGGGACTGATCTTTTATCACATGCCAAGACTCATTTCCCAGTGATAGCCAACTGAAGCTTCGTGGACCAGTGTCTTTATTTCCTGAGCCCACTAGATGGCGCTCTTGGTTTTAAGAGAAAGGCCCAATGCATTCCAATTCAGTGTATTCTCAACCAACCGTTGAACAGAGAGCGCCATCTAGTGGGCTCAGAAAATAAAGACACTGGTTTGTGAAGCTTCATTCAGCCATCACTGTCATTTACCTGTTCTGTAGTAGTGCCAGCTCGGTGGAATTATCTGACTGCTGAAACAGAGTGGACATGCAAATTAGTCACAAAGGCAATTCTTTTCTTCTGCAGGGCAGCTCTAGGAGTAGAATCACATTGAGAAGGACACTTACTGGTGTGCTGTTAAGTTGCACCATCTCTTCTTTGAGGTTTTTAAGTTCGTCCTGAAGCGATGTGATGAGGCTGATATCCTCACTAAAAACAAACAAAAAAAAAGGCACAGACAATTTGGATAAACTATAAATAAACAGAGAGCACACACACACACACACACACACACACCAAGATGTGGAAAATCCATAAGATTTGAGTCAAATATATGGAATAGTAAAATGCATCATACCTCTTGTTCTTTTGCTCCAGCTCAACAACAGTGTTCTCCTGTTAGAACGGCAGATTTCTTTATTATTAGCAGTGCCACTGTACAAGTTAAGAAATGTCTTAAATGACTGAGAAGTAATAAACAGCTGACGCTCGCAACACTTACGGCAGCTTCCTGCTTCATCTGCAGTTGCTTCAGTTCCTCGTGAAGCGTGTTCAACTGGCCGTCTTTCTCCTGAAGGCTAAAGAGGGGGCATGGCATTTCAATCAACACATGAAACGGCTCTGGATCTGATGTGGACTGAAGAAAGGAGGCTCAAACACTTACCTGAGCTTTAGCTGTTCCACTTCTGCAGCGTTCACCTGCCAAAGCAGATATAACAGACATCCTTAGGGTTGACAATGTGTGGTCAAGCATCTGGTCATTTCAGAAAAGTGAACCTGACAAAGTTTGTTCTACCTGATTGTTATCCTCCTCCTTTTTGGTCTGACTGGCCTCAAGCAGTGCGTTGATGGAGGCCACCTGCTGTACAAGCTGGCTTTTCTCTGCCCGGGTCTCCTCCAGCTGGGCGGTGAGGGCCTCCGCCTGAGCAGAGCGCTCGCTGATTTCATCCTCCAATCTCCCAATTTGCACCTGAAACTCTGCAGGGACAAAAACACAGCACTCACAACTTATTCCATACTCCCATTTTCATTCATTACTATAAAGATGCTAAGTGAACTGTTAAGCCTTAACAACAAGCAACCATTTAGATTAGATGTCGATTCCCCATTCTCTGACCTGAGAGTTTGCTGCTGTCCTGCTGGGCATCATCCAGAGTGGCCTGCAGGCTGTTGTTTCTACTCTGTGTTACTCTGAGCTCCTCACACACCTCCTCCAATCTCCTCTGCAATGCCTGCTCGCTCTCCCCATGGCTGGCCTGACAACAACAACATTGACCAAGATGTGTCAAACAGCAGGGGGCAGCAAAGATACACAAAAGGATCCTACGTGGCAGCATTGCTCCACAAGGCAATGCAAGGGCATTTCTCTTCAAACATATTGCGACACATTCAGAGAAAACAGAATATTCACAGAATCCACTTTTTTTCACATTCAAGCATTTTTTCAGGATTTCTTTAAAGGAAGTGCTTTGAACTTTTGTTAATTTCCACTCAGTTAAAGCAGCCAATCGTTGATGACGGCTGAATGCTGATCACAATCTAGCAACACATTTCACAAAAGGAGCACAACTCATCCCAAGTAAAAAAATTTTAGAAAGGAACCATCTTGTATTAGTTGAGCATGTCTAATGCATATATTGACATGCCTGAACCATTACATAACATGTCGAAAAGCCTTAAACTGCTAAAAGGACGCATGTTAGTAAATGATTAAACTAAATGAACAATGGACTGTCAGGAAGTGCTGACTCACTTGCTCCACATAACCGTTCTAGTTCAGACCAACAGCATTCCATCAGTGAGTGAGTGCGTAGGCTGATTGCGGAGAAACGTTTCCCTTGCAGCCCCATTATTGTATGGCTGCGTTTGACTCCAGCCCCGGGCTATGTGATTAGGCAGTTAAATGTCCCATAACAAAGGGCTGGGGGACAGGCAGGAATGTTCTCGACTTGCATTTTGAAGACACTCTGTAACTAACTGGCTGCTCAGCATTAAGAAGAAAAAAAAAAAAAAGATGGAATACATTTGATTCCATGTGGAAACTCGATGACATCCAATCAAATTTTTAATAGAGATAATGTGGTGTTCCCAAGCCAACCTGCAGCAGGGAGAGTTGCTTCTCAGTAGCGGAGACCTTGGCCTCCAGCCCTTTCCTGATGATCTCATCAGCATGCAGACTCTCGGTCTTCTCTCCAAGTTCCTTGGTTAACTTTGTGCATTCCTGGCGCAGCTTGGCCAGCTCCGCATTTTGCCTGAGAACAGAATGAAAGACAGAAGGCGAGGCACACGGAGGAAGAGTCAGGACACAAGCCTCACAAAAAAATAAGAGCCAGTCTTCTGGCTTGGTACTCCAAACATGCTTCTGTATTTGTGCACACTGTGCTCAATTGTCATTTATTTAGTATTAGTATGAAAGAGGTAAAATGCCTGTCAGTATGGATCACTGCTTCTCATTTACTGTTCAAACACTCACTTGCTCTCAGCCTGACTGGTGGCTTGGTTGAGGGCATCCCGGAGAATAGAGTTCTCCTGCTGTAGACGGGCTAGCTGGGCATTGGGGCCTTTTTCCAGCTGTTCCTGCAGGCTGACAATCTGTAATATGATTTAAAATGTTTTTATTCATTTAATTTTTAATAAAACATGCCGTGTTGGACTCTCGCACCTTGGACAGTTGCATTTAATCCTTTGCAAGGCAACACAAAAAAACAAAAAAAAAAGGAATTTCCACTTTTAATTAGCAGCCAGATCACCAGAAGGACAATAAAAAGGCCAATCTCATATGTACTCATCTGCATTGGACATTGAGAAGTTGTCTTATTCGTGTATGAGAACTGACCTTTGCATTGAGCCCCTGGGTCTGTGCTACATGGTCCTGGTAGCTAGCCTGCATACGGGCTTGCAGAGCAATCATTTCTTGCTCCCTCTTACTCAGCTGGGAACTTAGCCTTGTTTCCACACTGGCAACCTTGGACTTCTCAGCAGACAGCTCCTACACGCACATGCACGCGCACACACACACACACACACACAGCACAGTCAGATTTAGATTCATTGTAATACGTCTGTGGCCAAAGAACCATTTCATATATCCTGGCTTTATTCTGTAGTGCGTAAATAATGACATTTGTATCCAACACTTGGTTTGGGACAAGAAAGATCCAAAAGTTATGTAAAAAAAAGGTAAAAAAAAATAAAAAAAGTAATACTTGACATACTAAACATTGAAATTGAGCAAGCCCTTCATGATCAAAAGACAAAGAGGACTGCAATCCAAAATGTCTGTACACGTTCAGTGAATTAACCCATTCAATTTAAGTAACATGGCTTTTTTCAGGCCCAACTACACCCTTTTCCTCACTACTAAAAAGGATTGACGAATAGCAAAGATTTTACGTCCTTCCAAAAATTTTCTTGTCTCATGGGGCTGCCAGCATGGCTATAGACCCTTGTGCGTCTCACCTTGGTGAGTTCTCTGAGACGGTTCTTTGCTGCAGTAGCATCCTCTTGTTCTAAGGCCAGCTGTTTCTCCCTCTCTTCCAGTTGTTTCTTCAGCATGGCCACTGGGTCTCCTTTCTGAGAGGCCTGAAAACGCACAGGTAAACAGAAAGAGAGTGACAATGAATTGGGTCTCCCTACAAGTCTCACATGCAGTCAGTGAACTATGACGTACCTGCACACCCCAGCAGAATTAACACATATATTTTTCCTTTTAAAACTAACTGCATGGTCCATTACCTTATGCCAGGTGTCCTGAATGATGCCAACTTTCTCAGACAGGATCTCGATGAGCCTGTGGGCCTCTCCCTCACTGAACACCATGCTACTGATGGTGGACACCAGAGCCTTGTAGGGCAGGTACAGAGGAGCATCAGCAGAATCCACTGCTGCCACTAAAAGACAAAAAATGTAAATGACACACACAAAAACAGTGGGATAGAATAGGGATTTCAGGCTTATTTTAGGTTTTAAAACTAAAAAGCCAACAGTTTTACAGCTCATTAGGCTGTCACAGTGAAGTCCAAATTCCCATGCTGCCCCAGGAAAAGTACAAGGTAGCGACTTGTCCTTTGGGTCTGGGGCCCTGGGCAGCTGGGGATGGCAAAATGATGGGGCACTGTGGCACCAGGCGGAGACAAGCCTCAGGCAGAGGAGAACCCTGCTCCCTCTTCCTACCCATTGTCAGGGCACTGAGAGCCTTTGTCAGCTAACAAAACAGGGCAGTGGTGTTTGGACAAGCTGGCGTGCTCGATGCCCTCCAGAGCTGAGTGCCAGACATTACCCACTACTGCCACTGGCCCTACTTTCCACGGGTACACAGCTAGAAGTTCATCAGTACTGACAGGGTATTACTGCCTTAGATTGTGAGTGTATGTACGTGCCACTCAACTGTACTGACATGCCCCCGATCCACCTCGAAAAACATTCAAGTCTGAGTATTATCACCCGTGTTTTGGCTAATCTAGCTCCTGTCTTGACAAACATTTCCACTTCCAAGAAGCTTTTTTTAAACAATGAAAGTGTAACAACATATTGATAAGACTACAGTGGCTGTGATCCTTGATGTGTAGAGAAAGGTTTGTGGGCAAGTGTAGTTTGTAGAGACTGGCAGAAGCACACGTCGAGCAAAACAGCAGTCCTTAAACAGTTCTTTGATTACACCATCACTGGTTTACCAGGAAAAGACATGTGGCAGTGGGCAGACCAAATAGGCAATCTTGTAGAATAAAAATATACCCAAAAATGTTTAAAGGTTTAAATATTCCCACAAATCAGTGTATATTTATACAGTGATGGAAATTTGAAATACAGACTGTTACCAAGCACCTAAAGATAGCATAACAGATAGTGATTTTGGCATAACGGCCACACTCGAAACTGCAGGTCAGGTGATACCCTTCACAGCCTTGGTCATCACACTACACAAACAATTCAGACAACATCTGTGGATTTCGACATTTTAGTTAGGTGCTTTATAGATATATTTTATTATTTCTCAAATAAGTCCATCCCACCCTGGAAACAAGCCTCCCCTCTGGCATCAGTCAGTCCACCAGGACCAAAACCTTACACCGCAAGAACAGCTTCTTCCCGACTTGGTGGGCCCAGGACCCCCACCCTCAGTCGCCACGCGTTACACTGACACACATCCTGGACTATCACCTCTGAACAAAGAACATATCATATACACTGAACTTCTTCACATGACCTGATCAAGATTTTTTCACAACTAAACCGTGTAGCCTTCCTTATTTCCCTTTCTAAAAACAATTAGAATGTACATATTTGTTACTTTAATTGTGTATTTTTTGCTTACTTTTTATTGTCATATATCTTATCTGTATTTATGACTGTAGCAGTCTTTGCCTAGTTTAGTGCCGACCAAATATACAGTGGCAAAACATGTTTGATAATAACTAGTTTTACGATTACAAAATATAAATGTATAACATCCCTGAAACATCTGCTTACCAGACTCAGTCTTTTTCTTGGAGGCCTTCTTCTTGGGCTCTTGTATTTTTTGTGCAACAGCAGGAGCCTGCTGGGATCCCACTGGGGTCACTGCCATCACGGGGACGTCTTTAGTGACAGCTTCCAGCACTGGGGCAGTCTTGGATGGAGCGGGTGAAGACTTGGCAGGGGCTGCAGTAGCTTTGGCTGGCGCAGGGGCAACTTTGGCTGGCGCAGGGGCAACTTTGGCTGGCGCAGGGGCAACTTTGGCTGGCGCAGGGGCAACTTTGGCTGGCGCAGGGGCGGTCTTGGTTGGGGCAGATGCAGAGGATGGGGCGGTTGCTTTAGTCGGGGCAGACACGGGGGCCTGAGTTAATACTGGGGCAGCGGAGGACTTGACGGGTGCAGGAGCAGTCACAACTGGGGCCGTATGGGTAGAGGCTGGCTCCACCTTAGCCACCTTCTTCTTCTTTTTCTCTTTAGGTGAGGGTGAAGGTGAGGGATCAGAAAGAGCAGGGCTTTGTTCAGCTCCAATCTTTGGTTGGGTGACTGCTGGTGCTGGGGCTGCAGTTGGTTTAACCTCAAAAGCAGGGACGGGTTCTGGGACTGGGGCAGGGGCAGGGGCGGGGGCAGCAGCTACAACTGGGGCAGCAGCAGGTTCAATGACGGCCTCAGCTTCAACTTCCTCTTGAAATTTTTCAGGCTCTGGGATCTTTCCATTGGGTTTTTCGTCTTTCTTTTTGCCACGGCCCTTCTTCTCAGAGACCTTGTCCTTCTTCTTTTTGTCAGAGCGGGACTGTATTTTACCCAACTCCCTACGTTGTTTAGCCAGGGCCTCCTCATAAGAGGTCTCCTTCATGGAGAAGGAGGAGACAAGAGCAATCCCGATAGCAGAGATCACCATGAATCCACCAAATACCATTATGCCAAGGGTCTGGGGGTCATAGATATCCATTGTTGAATTTCAGTTGACCTAAAAAGAAAGTGACTTGTCAATACAGTTAACTAAAACAAGTGCATGCTCTGGAAAACCAAAGACCAAGGAGGGGAAAAGAAGTCCATATAACAGTGCATTTGATGCATTATAATTGTGAATATTGATATGGTATCTAGAGAAAAACATTTCCCTTCAAAGACCTCAAGGTGTCACTGTTGTCCCCTTAAACCTTTGCTTTGAGGCTGGCTACTTAATGAAGACCAGCACATCTTATCAGCAAACTGTGGAACAAATAGCAGCTGCTCAGAACCCATTTACCATACAGCCTTCCACCTTAGGCAAAACACATGTGTTCATGCAGCTCAAATTCACTCTCATAGTGTATTCTCAGACACTGACTGGGTCGTTTTGGAAGACCAGCACTGAGCTTTCGATAAACGTACGATAAACAGTTTTAAATTTGCTGCCATTTACAAAATATGTATGAAAATGTAATGTTACTCATAAGCAGAAAGCCCCATTATTTTGGTTGTATTATACATCCAGAAATACAGCAAAACTGCTTTTGGAAACAAAATCAGAGCAAGTCTGCAGATTAAGTATGAATGTATGGAGATCATTTTATTTGTGGCCAGGTTAGCTCAGTTGGTAGAGCAGGAGCACGCGCTGAAGCCGCGGGATCAACTCCGACCTGCGGACCTTTGCAGCCTCCCCTTTCATGTCTTTGTCTGTCCTGTGAAAATAAGGGCCTAAAAATGCCAAAAAATGCTTTAAAAATAGGATATTTCATTTGCATATACAAACATCATTCCGCCAATGACAATGAGTTATGGAAAGGTTACTAGATCCTGTGTTGGCTAATTGCCAGAACGGCTATTACACAAACATGTGCTAAAATGATCAGTGCTATTATGGAGTGATGTGCACGTGTGAAAGGTGCTTAAGGCAAATCAATTACACTTTAACCCTTGTGTTGTCTTCCCGTTGACCTGCAACTTTGTGTTTTTCTGGGTTGAAATTCAACAGTTCGTACACTTTTCTCAACGTTTGTCTATTTTATTCCTATTTTTTGTCACTTTTTTGAAGTTTTTTTTTAACCTTGTTTTAGTCTCTTTTTCCAATGTTTTTGATGCTGTTTTGTCATTTTTTGGTCCCTTTTTCAGCATTAAAAAAATAAATAAAACATTTTTGGTGATTTTTTGTCGATTTTTTAACGTTCTTTTCTGACATGGAAAGTTTTTGTAATCCGGTCAAATTTTGACCCGAGGACAACCAAAGGGTTAAAACAACCTGAATAAGAACGTTTGGCAGAGAAAAAACCCCAAACCATAGAGGCAAAAAGGGTTTGAGGCAAAAAGTACATTAGCCCTTCCAGCAGTTGGCTGGTGGTTTGTGTTCATTTCCTGCCCTGTAACATAAGGAAAGAAAACCCAATCCCTTAAAGAATATTTCAACTATCCCTTTAAGGCTCTCGGGAGCCTCTTGACACAAACCAGAATGTTTAGCCTGCAGGGAAGAAAAGATGGCCGAGGGTAGATAGCAGCTTTAAGGACACTAAACTCCTTTCTTTGATTTATTCTGGCAGCGTAGTCATATCCTTGTTTCTATAATGGAGGCTGTCACAACACAGAATTCATAAATGCTTTACCGATTTAAAAAAAAAAAAAAAAAACGACGTTGTGACATTGTAGAGGGAAACTACTGCACGACGTTAGTACAACGCAATGGAAACAGAGTCCAGAGTCCCAGTTCGTTGTTGGGTCTAAAAGCAGAAGAAAAGGTAAGTTTGTACTGCCTCCATAATCTCATCTGGTGTCACACGTCAGCGCATCTCCACTCAGACTAAACTAAAACACAGACTTCAACAGAAAGACTCGGCGGGACTTTCTGGAAATAGAAAGTACTTCTTAAGGTCCAGAGGTAGTATGAATACGAGGAAACGTACTACTGTTTAACAGGTACATGCTACATTATAGCATATACATCTAAAAAAAAAAAAAAAAAATCTGGCTTTCATTCATGGCCAATGGAATACCTACAAGGGGTGCATTACCTACATGGATTCAGCTAAAATATGTAACTGCATACATTTTTCCCCCTTAAATACAGTACTTGTCTTTCATTATTTTTAGTTTCCGACATACAGTGCGAATGAGAACCACACTTTACACAAACGTAAAGTTACTTTAGCACAAACGCATCGACTTCCTACATAGCTAATACAAGATAATTTTAATATCAAACGAAAATTAAAATGACAATAATGAGAACACAACTAAAATGCCTCGAAGATGTATGAAACAAAAGAAAGACGTATTGGTATCCATTCAATCGTAAGTGCCATTAAAACAAAGAGTGTGTAATCCTATAAAAAAAAAATATATATATATATAAAATGCTTTCAATCACTACTTGTATTGTAGCTAACAATATGAATGCTATAGTCAAGCACATAATGGTATAAATTATCGGTTTACGACGGTTTAATTAAACTGTAAATAAAATAGCTGGTGGAGGTGGGAAATCTAAAATTGTTTTAGATCACTTTAATCGGCTGTCTTTTTGTACAATTAGTTAGCTCAGAAGTTAGCAGTAGATAGCTTCCCAAGCTAGCTGGCTCAAATGAATTAAAAAATTCCATGACTCCCACATTTAACGTTACCTCGTTGGTGATGTAGCTACGAGTGCTTGCTTCAAATGGAATGGAGAGAGGGCGAAAAGCTTGGAGTTGGAACTGTCAATTGAAGTGACTTCTGTGCAAAGCCACCTATTTATCCAGCTATCTAGCTAACTAGCTTTTTCCAGTACTCTCCCCCCTCACTCCGCTGGAGAATCCGTGATCTGTGCTGTGAAGTCGTGGCACTTCGAGCTGGCTAGACGTGCTGGCCCCATGCCCCAGATAGCGGCCATAAATCTAGAAAGCTTCTGATTGGCTGGAATACACTGAAGCCGGAAATGAGCATGTTGGGAGTTGTAGTCTTCTATGTCCATGAAAAGTCTCGTCTAGTTAACAAAGTGTTGGCTTGAAATGGAAAGAAACGAAGTACGTTTACTCAAGAATAGTGCTAAAGTTTATCTTTTTAAGTAGGCTACCGACTTTATTTCTTTGGTATTTTTGCCATTCGAGACGTCATACGTTCCAAAGAGAAGACTGCTTTTTTGTTTTTTTTAACTTAATGTAGGCCTATACAGTTAGTAACAGGATTAGTTTTGTATGCAAAAACATAGTTTCCCCTTTGGTTTCCCCTTGGCTGTTAAAATCATAGTATTCTGAACCGTATGGATAAGTATCAGCTTGTTCTGTTTATGTTCTTCTTTGAGTATATGCTGTTTATAATGAGCGAAAAGCCTATGTTTTGTTGTGGTTGCACCATTCCATCATATTTAACTATTCAAGATATCTTGTGCATAGATATATTCAAATATACCCAAAATTCATCCTGACACCTTAGGTGTTTTTGTAAAGTTTGGTCTCTATGTATAATTTAAATTGTTTTCCAGCCAAAATATCCTTTATCTTTGATACGTTAATACCTGTAGGCTACTGCTAGTCCAATAATCTCTACTACTACTTTACTACCCTAATCATTTGTTGAAAGCAGGACTTTTATTTATGTATATTTTTTTCTAGATAGACCAGAGCATTAGGATCATTTCACATCCAGAAGTCTTTCAAGAACTACAACAGGCCTGCCTGAAACGATCATTAGTCACACCTAAATTTGGGAAAGGTTACCTTCAAGTTGCAGGATAACATTGTTGGTACTAGTGACATTTTAGTTATGAAAGTCCTTCTGGGAAGTCTTATTTACCACACCCTACATAAAAATAGCACATGGAGATTAAATGTATTGTATTAATGTGATGCATCAAAACAACCTGATCACACATTTAAGTGTCAATAGAATGTAATAATGGAACATTTCTCTGTCCACACCCCGGATCACTCATTTGAGAACTGTTTTCATAGGAAATCTTGACACAACATCTCCTCAAACTGCTTAACAAAACATTTTAAGTTCAAGCACTTGTTGCTCATGTCCTTAGTACTTGCTTGCATAAACTGCTGTAAAATAAAAAAAAATGATTGGTCACTCTCAAAGTGTTTCTGTTGTGTGATGAAACTAAATTCTTGTCTTGTTGGTCTATGCATGTGAATTTTTCAGAATTTGAGATTGTGTTTGTATTGTTTGCATGAAAGCAACAGACTGCCTGAGCAGGGCAGGGCACACTGACATAGAAAAGGTTTGGCCACTGATCCTTTGAACTTTTTAGTATTGTATTATTGAAGGAAGAAAATACTCAGAACAACTCAGAAGAGATGGGGGAAAAAAGATTATAGAGATATGTACCTGTATGCAAATGTTACCTAATGAGCCCTAGGAAGAAACATCCTGTTCTCTTTCATTAAGGAAGCATAGACAGGTTGGTTACGTCACCAAGTCTGGCAGGTGCACCTTTCAAAAGTGAGTCCCTTCAGAGGACATGGTTTCTATCTGAGTAGGCGTTCATGCTTCATGCTTCATGCCTCCAGTCCTGCTCCAAGGCTTCCGTCTGCATTTATCATGACCTTTCAGTTGAAGAATATAGAGCTGTGGGAAGTGAGACAGGTGCTTTCACACACTCACTCAACTTAAGTAAGATGTTGGTTCTTTGCAGGTCATGTGTCCGTGACCTCTGGAAGTGGTAAAAGACTCAGAAACATCTATATTTCGGGACATAACAGCATGAAAAAGTACATCTGAACCCACTTTTCTCCCTATTTTTTGCTGTGTCCTTTAGATAAGAGTGTGTTTGGTGATAGAGGATTCTTAAAGATTTGGGATCATAAAGATGGTGCTGAATTAACTATTATTATCCAATCACTGATGAGGTTTACAAAAGCTCTAAAAGTGTACCAAATCTTACTCATCATACATTTTGAGCATGCAAATGATCTAAGCGTGCCCACAGGGAGAAACTCATAAAGTCAGCATAACAAGTCTTTGAAGCAGGCAGATTTAATCTTTTACACCAGTGCAGACACGTTTTATTTCTGCTATTAGAGAAAGAACTGGGGGAATTTCTTTATCATAATACGGCGGCTATTCAAAGGGAACATGAGTACGACTAAATTTAGCAGTGATACTTCTGTTTTACTCTGATATACTCAGATCAGTAACAGTAAGGGAAATAAGCCCTCTATACTGTAAGTATATGCCTAGACTATGGCAACTTAAAACACCTTGTATTAATAATTTCTCTTTATGTTCCAAAAAAGAGGTCTTGTTCTTTGGATACATTATGGCAATTATTATTTTATGAATGCTTTAAAAGCCCACTTAATCTACACTTTGTGTAGCCTATTATATTCTGTATTCTTGTATTGTACTGAATGTGAAACTGTACGTTGTTTTGCTCAGGTCGTCATTGCAAATGAGAATCTTTGCTCACAGGCCTATCTGGTTAAATTAAGATTTAATTAAAAAAAATAAAAAAGTTACTGAGTTAACTTTGATCGGATCCCAGTTGGCAAACTAACTTGTTTGCACTGATAATGTGTTCTGAGCTCATTGGCTCTAGTGTTTTCATCCAATCAGTGAACTGACCAAAAAAGGACACGTCAATATTGACAAATCCATTATGGGCAGGTACAGTATATTCTGTTATGCACAATTGCACGTCCTAGTTACAACTTTCCTTTCGCCACGTCTCTTTTAGGTGTAACCTTTTCACTGCTGTATGTCAGTAATGCAAAAAATCATGGCTTAAAAAAAAAAAAAAAAAAAAACTGGATAGCTAGAAGCATCATAGATAAAGATATTAATCTCAAAAGAGTTTTACAAGGGCTGTAGTTTAACTGCAGATTATTTGTTTAAGTCATGTTGCTAAGTGCGATTAATGAAGTAAGACATGAAATGTGCATTTTGTTGGTGGCGATCCCCATGAGCATTCTGGTATTTCCTCAAAGCTTACCAAATACACCACACAGTCCTATCCACTGTGGTCAATGGATTTAACACAAACATGCACACAGCTGTTTAAATGCAAAGGAGCACAGCACACAGTAAAACTGAGTGGAAACAGGATACAGTGGATAGACAGATACTGCCATCTAGTGGTATGATAGGGCACGCTCATACAACAGAAAGCGGTTTGTATGTTTGCTTTAAAATAGGACAAATATAGAATGGCACATATCAATCATGGGAAAGTAGGATTTATTCAATGCCATTATTACAAATGTATAAAAATGCTAATGTTCTGTAAGAAAAGCATAATGCAAAGGAATTCACACGGGTGGAATCCATTAGAAATACATTCAATTTCTTAAAAAACTATATGCATTTTAACACTCCACTGAGCCTGGTCATGGGCCATATTCTTAGTGCATCTTTTTCATAACTGCTTTAAATAAACAAAATGTTTAGAGGATCTGGTAAATATATCAGGTCTGATACATAGACCATTAATTGCAAAGAGGAATTTAGGGCAACATAAGGAAAAGCAACAACAACAAATACACACTGAAAAGTGAATAGGCAGAGTTGGTTAGGGGGGAGAAGCTGTTGAGAACATGGTACATGTAGTGCAGGGATATTGCAAATATAAACAAAATGCAGACAAAATGCTAGATGCTCATGACTTATTCTCCTCACTAATCTCTTCAATAAATCTTGTAACTGATGTGCAACTTTGATAAATGTGGAATCTGAGTTCACTTCTTACAAAGTGTGAATGATCCAACTGTCAACATTGGAGGTGAACTGCCGCTATTTTAGAACACTAGCAGATGATCTGTCTTGTCTTAGTCAGTCATAAGTTTTCAGTACTAACGGTTGGTTTGGTATGCCAGGAATGCAAAGCATGAGGGTGTTTTTTCACTGTTCTATTTGCAAACAAAAAGGTCCCAACGGAATAAGTAATTGAATCATAAACCTTAGGTTATGAGAAAGAAGAAGGAAAAAAAAACAACAAAAAATGTGTACATGAGAGAAGAACTTAGAGCCAGAATTTATGGAGGCAAAAATATGATTATAAAAGGCAAGATTTGTACTAAGTGCATAATGTCAAAATTGAGAAAACAAGAAATTAGGAAAATAAGAGATAAATCACCTCTATTGATTGGTGCTGCAAAGAATGGAAGACCTGCATGTTGGCAGCCTAATTCTCTGGAGGCATTCACATCGGGTTAGACTTCCATAAATAATGGAGAAGGATGGACCATGGACCAGAGGACAGGGACTCTGTAAACATGAAGACATTCTGCTTACAAGACACTTGGTCTCGTGCAGGGTTTCAAAGTGGCAGCGGACCCACGGGTGCAGAGATAGGGCTTGGATTCATGTTCATGTTCATGCAAAGTCCCAGGGAAGCCAGGTTTCCATTTCTTTTCTATGGCGGGTCACTTGGTGATGGTAAAACAGAAATAATTGGAATACTTGTTGTCAGATGCCCTTGAGCAGGTCAATACATCCCTGCAATAGAGTCACATTGTTCTGTGGAGACAGAAGAACACAGTGTTAATACTCCTGATGAATAGAGCCTGTTCTGTTCCAAGTCATGAGGAAGGCCAATACCTCACCAAATAAAACATTTAAATGCCCGCTTGTATCCCAGTTTTAGGTTTTGGAGTATCCCATCCTATATGTATGCTACTGTAGACAACATCTCTTACTTCTGGAAACCTGAACAGATTCTTACACTAACTTTAGGTAAACCAAATGAGCCTGCCGGGCGATTATATAATAAGAAGCAGGGATGCTGGGCACTCTAAACACCATCAACCCGATACAGAGAACTCCACAAAAAGGTTCTAACGTGTATTAACATCACAATGAGCAAAAATCACATAGAACAGACTCAGTGAAATGAGGTTAGGATGAGGCTGCAAAAACCTGAATAATACTAATAATTATAATCAGGTAAAGAAGGATATGGATAATAGGGGCATTAAAAAGGATCAACTACATTTGTAAATCATTATGTCTCTTGGGGCATTCAAGGATACGTTTATTCACTCAGCATAAAGAAGTATAAATAATGAAACGCACCATGAAGTGTGTTAAACTTTATTTCTAAATAGTCACTTAAATGTTCCGTTTTCTACAAATGACTACCTGTTGAATCCAAACTAAACCAGTGCTGACCAGATAAACTGCTTCTGAATTCTAAATTATATTATACATTTCACATTAATGATTATATTAGTTTTTTATTTGTAATACATTTGATGATATTTGATGATGATGATTAAGATATTTCTGCTGATGATGTAGACCGCAGGTGCATGTGAGATGAATTAATAGCACTATGGCGGCGTATTCGTAACTGGATTGTTAAAGTAAAATTTACATAACATTAAAGAGACAAGGTGCCTACAAGAATGGTATACATGCATTTTTCATTAGTGTAAATAAAGGGGTCAGCTGTATTGTGCTGCTCACCTTGGCATGTTTTATCTCCAGCTCAGCCATCTCTATGAGGTTCTTCCTGAAGGCCACAACACGCCTTCCCTTGAAACTGGTGAGTTCTATGAAGATAACGGTGTCTAGTTAAACAAGAGCCCATATACACACACACAAAGAAGAAATGAGCCTGCAAGGATGCACAAACCTTTCTTCCCAGACTCTGAGAGCTTGTCAAATTTCTGCAGGCACTGCTGCTGGTGCTCCTCTGCCTGGGGAACGTCCTTGCTCTTCAGACGAGCCTTGTCCAAAGCCTTGTTAGAGTTCTCGTAGTCAACTAAAGCCCGGGCTCGCCTATACAGAAGGTCCTGACATGTTCCACATAGTTTAACATAACATATAAAAGAATGGTAAGAAAGAAAAAAGAAAAAAAGAGAGAGATGGATAACTTGCCTTCATTTGGAAAATACTGAGCAATCCAAATCCAAAAATCTGATATCATGTTTTAAAAAGACGATGCTCAGAATGACGTGCAGAACACAAACGCTCGTTCCCAAGAAACACATACACTTCCGTTGTATGTGAGACTGTTTCTTGATGCTGCTCAAATGCACTTATTCAATTTAAATAAATACTAAATTAGTCGATATGATGAATACAAAAAAAACTCTAATCCCATGTTGAGTGGAACATGACTGCCTTCCCTTAACCCATAAATCTTCATTCAGATTTACTTCTAAAAGGATAAAAGAGGATTAATACTGAAGCTCTGATCAGTGACAAATGGCACAGAGGGTTTGTTAATTAAATGGCTCTGGCTGGGTTGAATGGGTTGCATAAAATGTTTGAAATGCAGCAACATGTGTACCTCATAAATGTTGTGAATCTGTGTATGTTGTATGAAGGTAGAAGGTAAACATGTCTCACCTTGGCGGCCTGAATGTCTCTCATGTAATATCTTAGCAGCTCTGTGAGTTTCAGCTCCTGGTCAGATGCTACTCTTCCCTCCACTTTCTGCAGGGACACAAATAAAAGACATATGGTAGCTACCACAATGTATGTATAAATCAGAACAAATATTTACAAAAGGTGTCTCTGTTTGTTGGTTACTAAAGTTCTACTTACTCTGAGCTTCTCAAACAAGTCAGACAACTTCTCCAGATGCCTAATAAAACAAGTAAAGCCAAAACATGGAAAATTGTGCAACTGCGTCTTTGCTAATGAGAATTAATACAATTAGCATGCAAATATGATCACAATCCCGCTTTTGGAAATCAAACATACAAGCACTGATTTGTTGAACTCACTTTTTATTTGCTGTGCTATCATCAGCAGAGAGACTGTTCAGAGTGGCAGAGATGTGAATGTAATCATCCGCAATATCTGTAATAAAAGAAATTAGACATCAAAACGAAACAAATCCCAAATACAAATGAATTTGTTCTACTCATCTCAACCTCGTACTTTTGTGTGAGCGAGTCATTTTCTCTGCTTTGGCAGTGGAATCTTTTATCTTGCTGTAGTAGTCAAGCAGGAATGTCTTCTCCTGCTCAAAAAAGTCATCCACTTCCTGTGTAGGACAGAGATACAAAAGGTATTTGGGGAAATGGCTACTACGACATTGTGTCTGGAATGGTGTCATGCATGTAATGTAAGCAGATTGTGCATGAGCCTCACCTTTATTCCTGAGATAAGGACCTCATCAGCTGACTTCACCATGTTTTTAAAGAACCCTCCAAACATTTCCTTGGCATTCTTTCTTCTCACAGTGAGCTAAAATGAAAGGATACATGTTAAATCTATGTGAGCCAACTGATTTATTTGTTAAAGTTTATTATATGATGTTGTGGGAACTGAAGTAAGGTTTATGATTGTACCAATAGTTCTTTGTTTTGCATCATTATGTGTCACCATATGGTCCACGAAGAAATGTGCCCTCTGCTAATTTAATCAGACATGTACCTAGGTGTGTAAACACTGTAACTAAGCTCCGTTAAACACCACAGCGACTGACTGCACAGATAAGCATAACTGCTGATCCCAGCAGGATGTAAGCCATGTGTCACAAGTCTCCAGTAAATTTGACTTCCTCTTTTCCAACTGACAACTCAGGAAAGGAAGTCAGCATTATGGGGAACTCACATCCTGGTCATACTCTAAGAAAATCTGGAAGTTTCTGTCTTTGCTTAAATTGGGGTGAGAGGACAATCTCTGCAGGAAGACTTCATGCACTTGGACAGTTTTCTTGAACACAGCCAGGTACTCACTGAAAAGAAAGCAGACATAGCAAGGAGATGCTTTGTATAAAAATATGTCACTGACTTTTGTAAAGGTTCTTACATGACACTGTCTATAGAATACAAAGCAATCAATGGTGTTTTGTTTTGAGTGTCACACTCACGCCTCCAGCTCTTGTTTCATTTTAGTGTACTCCTCCTTGGTCATAGTGGCTTCACCTTCCCCCAGTTTGTGCATCTTCTCTCTTGGGCTCTCAAAGTCAGGCTTTGGGGGCGCTGGAGGAATCTATGAAAGATGAAGCAAAAAATGAATTACTTTCCATGACAGGTTAAATAAATAGGTTTTGTAAAAACTATTTTCCAGAAGTTTAATTCTTGAATTAAACTTTATAATAAAAAACCTTTGGGTCTGTGTTTAAATGTCTCTTTTGTTCATTGAGTAGACTTTGCCAAAAACTAATTATAAGAGTCATGTCTACAAATAGTCCAACTTACTATTAGGCCAGCATAGTCCTCTGTCTCAACCAGAGTGTCATGTAGCCAGATGAAATCTTCATGTTGCCTGGGAACGGAGAAGTCTGGCTTCTGGAAAGAGCTAAGTGTAGTCTGGAAACAAACTTAGTTAAATAGTATTTTGGAAATTACACTTTCAACATATCAGCAAATACCCTTGTATAATTGTACTATTTGTAATTGTATAATTTGTACATAAATCTAAATTTGTTAGGAGTAAGTTCATGCGTTGGGGTTAGGGTTAGGGCTGGGTCTCGCCATTCTTCCCGTCGATTCGGATTCACAAGGTCCTGGTTCGATTACATTTACGATTCAATTCAATATCAATTTGGTTAGGGAAATTTCGGTTATAATATCAATTTAGCTTGGATATAAAAACGATTCTCAGAGAACTTTAAATTGTGATTGTACAAGCAAAAAGCAACCCTCCAATCTTTTTTTATATCGCACCAGATTTCAGGATTTTAATTTTTTTTTACCTTGGTATGGACAGTAAACTTGACTTTGTCCCTTTCACAGAGTGCATCAGGAATGTCAATGAGAAGAGAGGCATCATGGTTTAGATCCACAGACACAGAGCGCATCTAAGGAGACAGAAAACACCAAGCTTATCCAAAAGAATGTAGAGGGCCAGGTGATGTTATGGGTACGCACACAAAATATCACTTGCCCTGTACAATTGCCATTTTACTTTGTTTGTGGACACTTTCAAGAAATATCCAGCAAGTCTCTTGTCTGATCATCATTAATGCATAATGCCACTTCAAAATCATTCTTCCGTGAGTTTAGAGCTTGAAGTGTCTGGGTGGTGTTGGGTAAAAGGTCTGGAGGCAGTTGGCAGTTTGGATCTTACAGTATGCACAGACTCTAGTCCTGCTATTGCTGAAGGCCTGGTTCCCCACCCTTGTGGATGTGTCATATTATCGCATAAGAGGAAGCATAGTGTTTACTATTTACACTATCTTGCACTCAGTTGTCAGTGTAATAGGTACATCCAACATCACAAAGGATATAATGTTCAGTTTTGTTTTTAACTGTTTCAAAGGTGTTGATTCCACTTTGCGGTCATTTTATGGTGGAATTTGTGGTCCAACCTTATATTATTGATATAAATGGGTGGAGGGGGACAAAATGTTAGAAACTTCTCGCCATATAACACAATTCAACAGCACCACAATCCAACGTGACATCCTCCAAATTGACTATTAAGTTGAATTAACACCTTTCAAAAACACAACCTGCAAGTTGAAACCAAGAAAGCCATGATAAAGTTAAGACACCTGTCCGAATGCTAATCGTTTTAGCTCACTACAACTCCACGGAGTTATCACAGCGTTCTGCACAGCTGTGCAAAACAGTCAAAACACAGTAGGAGATAAATAAATGCTATGCAGTATAAAGTTTTACCACTTTTACGTAACTTGTTGTAATGAACAATAAGCGTAAACCGTAGCATGTTTTTACACTTTCAGTGTGTTAAGTTGAATTAGAAAACAACACTTTCGCTCTTGCATAAATGCAATTTGACACCAACGAACGCTAGCTTTAGCCAGAGGCTAGCGTTATGCAGACAGAAAACAACATGTTAGCCGCAATAACTTAACGTTAGCTAGCTACCTGAATGCTAACGTTGCCAGGTCTGACCGTTGGTGCAGACCTTTTATATTCCAAGACCCATTTAACTTACCTTTTCTTTATTACTTTCGTCTATGGTGGATGTCATGATGGGACTGAAATCAACAGAAGGACGAGAACAGGCCAACAACCCAAATAACAAAACTATATGCAGGAAGCTCTCCCTCTGCTTACTGGTTAGCTGCCTGAGCTGTCAAACCGATTTTTTTTCTTTCCAAAATCGCTCCCCATCACATGCCCCATCCTGATGACGACAGCTTAAATCCCGCCTTTAGATACATTTAATTGGACAACTTCGAATTTGGAAATGCTACTATTGGCGTTAATCCAAATCACTCATTCCAAGTTTATATACATGTGGCTTCATAGAAAGGCTCTACGATAACTTCTTTATACAAAAAGCAATGTTAAATTTTGTTATCATTACGCAAGTGAGGCGTAATACGTGAAAGAAAGTAACTAAAATGAGTACCACTGAACATTATGGGTAATGTAGTTTCTAGCGTTGCAAATGCAGTCAAACCCGGAACTACACTTCCTAGTTACGGAAGTCATGCAGTTGTGTTAGCTTGGACCTTTGTTAAACTGTCTATGGTTTGGACGACGAGTTTCTTTGGGACATGTTGGGGCAAGTACCGCCACCCAAATGAAGGCAAACATCTTGGTAGTAACGTTACTGTTAACGTTACGTTGCTGTTAAAACACTGAAACAACTGTACATAGGCCGTTGGTTAGCGAATAAGTAACTGCCTTCTATGAGCTTGATGTGTGAAAGTGGTCACAATGTACATTGTTAAACGCGTGGTGTGCGCTGGAGGCGTCATTGTCGCTCAATGCACCTCCCTCACTGCGAGGCACGTCTCTGCTTGCTATTGCCTAAGTTCCCCAAAGAGACACAGCCCGTACAGCTTAGTGGACCGTGAGCGCTACTCTTCTCTTGTAAAGTCTGTAATGTCATCCAGGGTCAGTTCCCAAACCCCCGAGACCCTGCTAACGGAGGATGAGCACATCTATGGACCCGTTGTCAAAGCACAAACGCCTTCCTCAAGACCAGAAATGACGGGACCCAAAACCCTTCATCCTTTCTTAAACTGCGAAGAGAGTATAGAAACAGAGGAGCCAGAGCCAGGACCTCCAACCCGGATTTTGTTAAACCGGGGCCAGAGCAGATCATCCGTACCGAGTGTGACGCGCATTCTTCAGCAGACGCTTTCCCAAGAGCAGATCTTCTACCTGGAGAGGTGGAAGAGGAAGATGATCGCAGAGCTTGGAGAGGAAGGCTTTAAAGAATACAGTCAGAGTAAGTTTTGTGACATCAACGAAAGCTACTATTAAATTATGTGTGGTGTTGTTAACTTAAGATGTGGAGTTTGTAGGAACTGGGAAGTGACCAAAAGTTGTTCTCAATCAGATTTGTTTAGGCAAGGGAAGCTTTTCCATTCAACTTTGGAGGACATCCTGACGTCAGGTGCAACATGGAAGAACAAAAATCCTTCGGAGACAGCAGAGTATCCACCTGAGGTCCAGGGATACATGGAGAGCATCTCTCACGTCCTGGAGGACGTCAGTGCAGTGAGAGCTACTGAAAGCACCGTGCAACATGACACTCTGAACTATCTGGGAATTGTGGATTGTGTTGCTCGCTACAGGTAAATATCCTGATTTGCAGATAAAGTAGACTCTACTATTTCTATATTAGACTTGATATTAAGGCTTTGCAATTAATCAAAAGTTAAGCATGATTATGATTTTGGCTCCCAATTATCACAAAAACAGAATAATCGAAAAAACAAACAAATACTTATTTTAGTTTGTTACGCTGTGCGAGAAAACTTGTGTTTGGAATGAAAAAATAAGTTTAAATAGGAAAAGTATTAAGGCAAAGTTTTTTTTTTACTGTTGATTTATTAAACTTTTCCCACTGTTTTTTCTAAGTTCAATGAGTGCAACATCTTTCCGGAAGTCAACAAGTAATCATGTTAAATTATCGTGATTTCAATATTGATCAAAATAATCATGATTATATTTTTTCCATAATCAAGCTGCCCTACTTGATATTTCTTACTACCTCTGCTACACTCACAGCCCACTTTCTTGTCCCCAGGGGTGTACTATGTGTTATTGACTGGAAGACTTCAGAGAAGCCCAAACCATTCCTGAGCAACACATATGACAATCCTGTTCAGGTGGCAGCCTACGCCGGGGCTTTGAACAACGATGGAAACTACAAATACCAGGTGATCTACTGAGTTATCGCTTTTAATTCTCTGCTTTTCACCCAGATTGTCAGAACTGTCTCTCAGCCTGAAGCCAGATTACTTTCTTGATAGATAGATTATAGAACGTTACACACATTGATTTGTTTTACTGTGTGTCTGCTACACTGTGTCACACAAAAGAACAACCACTTTCCCACTAATATCTTCTCATTGCAGGTTGAAAATGGACTCATTGTAGTAGCCTACAAAGATGGCTCACCTGCCCATGCTCATCAGTTGAGCTCAGAGCTGATGATGGAGTACTGGAAAACGTGGTTGGTTCGTCTTGAAAAGTTCACAGAACAAAGGTAAAGCAGTAAGCATTTTTTTCTGTCCTCAGACTTTATTCAGAAATAAATGCATTAATCCGGTTTGATTATGTTTTTATTAATCTCATCATAAACATCACTTTGGGCTGCAGTTACTTGTGGTGGCAGTTTCATATTATATTTAATGTTTTATACACCAAATTTTTAATTGAAAAAATACTCAATAATGTGCATCCGCATTACCAGAACCTCTAACACAAGTTTAATTCAATTTACTCCCAGTACCAGGGGTGTACAGTTCAGAAAATGGCACGATTCGATTCTGATTTTTAGGTTCATGATTCCATTTAAAATCGATTTTCGATTCAAGAACGATTCTCGATTCAAAAATAAAATAAACACAGTTACTTACGTACAGTGTGTGTGTGTGTGTGTGTGTGTGTGTGTGTGTGTGTGTATAATTCATATTCATATAATTTATGTGGATTTGTTTGTTATTTTAAGATCCTTTTATGATGTATGTGTATGTAGTGTGTGAATAAAGTATCTATCTATCATGTGATTGCAGTAGACATACAATTCTATGAATTGGTTATGAATCGGTAGAGCTTGAATCGCACATCCCTACCCAGCACCAGAACTATATGGATAATAAATAACTACTAAAAGATTTTCTTCCTTTCATTTTTAGATCCAGTCCTGCATCAAGTGTTTTTGTGGAAAAGAGATGAGATGTATGAAGAGAGGTCTTTAAGGCCATGTCCATGAATCGGATCATTTCAGTTTAAGGCAACTGAAGCTAAACTGGAAACATAACAGGCTCACATGCAGTAGGAGGGTAGAAAAATATGCCTTTTAATCTTGATTTCTGACTAGCGTTTTTATATAACCTTTCCCCTTTCCATGCTGAGAGCAACTTTTACGGAGCGTCTTCTATGAGGTAAAAAAATCATTGAATTCAAACCAGGCTTCCCTGTATGAGGGGTCCTCGATGAAGCCCAGGCTTCTAAAGAGCCTGTAGGAGACGTCATTGTCCTCCTCTATAAAGCAGTACACTGGGTAGCCCAGAGCGTGAAATCTCTTGGCCATTGTGCTGGCCACGACTCTGGCGTAGCTCTTCCCTCTGTGCTCTGGCAAAGTGTACAATATGCCCAGTGCACATGACGCATACGTCAGGATCCAGGAAACAGGCTTTCCTTCTGCATCCAGCACGCAGCAGGAGGGGAAGTTTGCTATCATGTTCCGGATCATCCTGGCCCCGCCCTCGTTCTTTCCAAACTTCCACATCTGATTCACCAAGCTGACGTGTGATTCATCCAGAGAGCTAAGTGAGAACCTGGAGCTGATGCAGAACAGGTTTCTGCTTTATGATGATCTACTAAACCTAAGATAATGATTTAGTCACACGCTAGACACTAAAGATATCATGACTGCATAGCTAGGCTCTACCTGTCTATGGAGGGAAGGCTGGATACATCCTCCAGGATCATCATGTGACACACTGCCAGTTTTCTGCTGGACACGCCTTTTTCTGATGCCACTGCTTGAAATATCTCCAAGTGGCGAAGATTGATTGCTTGATATGAAAGAAAAGACAATAAAACATGTGTGGAACCTGATTTTGTATTTGTATTTCTTTTTACTTGTGAGAAAATGTATTATTTAAACAGGATTAAAGGTAAGATTTCAACCGCTTACATAAGCACAAATGTGCAAATATGGATGTGGTTGGAAGATGTAAAACATCCAAATGTTGCTCAGATATTTTGGAAAAAGCCGTTAATAAGTATGTTTTTACATAGTCATCTTAGAACTTCTCCTTTCTTATTAACCTATACTTGTTGAGTACTTTGCCTGACGACTCTGGCTTTATTACAGTCATTTAAATGAGTGTACTGGCACAACGGTACTGTTCTTTGACCTTTTGTGATACGATATGCCATAATAATGGGCGGACTCTAAGATAGAGATAAAGATAATAAAACCCAAAGCCAAAATGTATACCCTAAAGCCAGCAGTACAAAGATCACATTAAACAGAACAACAGGTGTCTGGGGTTTGTAACCCTTCCATTGTTATGTCTTGTTATTGAGTGTTGCATGAATGATTCTTTCATAAGACATTCCTAAATCAAATAAAAATACAGTACAGTTTCAAGACTTTTTTTCAATAATCACAGGGCCAGAGACGATGGAAAGAACAAAAGTGCTTACCAAGATAAAGGTATTGGGTCCAGTCAATAACAGAGGACTTCCTAATGGTTTCTTTGAGAATAGATTCATCTTTTGCAAAAACAAGTGTGTCTTTGAAGAGATCACCCTTCTGTAGAAAAAGAGATTTATGTAAATATACTGTATGCAGAAATGCATGTGTACATGTATGTAGCCTATTTATATATAGGAATACACATAGATAATAGTTACCTGTTCGTATTGTGGTTTGCACACAATGACATTGAACTCTGGCCATCTGTCCACTAAAACCCTCACAGATTCTGATCTGACTCTGTTTCTGAGGACCAGAAAACCATAAACCTTAAAAATGAAATAGTTCCATTAATCCAAAGAATGGTTGGATTAGTTATTAAGTTAGTGAATATAGTAAACAATGTTGTCAAGCAAGCACAGTAATAAGATGGTAACAGCCTACTACAACAGGCAATAGGCTAGATTGTATTATAATTTATGTATTAAATTAAATCTCATAACTGGACTGGACACACCTGTTGTGACCGAGGTAAATATCTTTTCAGCTGGGTCTCAGTCGTTTTCAGCTGCTCTCCGGTCAGTTCCATGGTGAGATCTTTACCGTCTGGGATATCGAAGGAAACCGTACCGAAGTTGGAACGGTCATTGGTAACGCAGAGTTCCTGCGGATCGAACTGGACATTTCTTCTTTATTTCAGGCTAAAGTGGACTTCTGATTCGCACTTTCGACACGCGTGATTTGTGGCATGGGGTGGAGTCAGACAGTAGGGTGGAGTATCGGTGAATCTCTGTGAAAAGATCTGTGTATACTGTATTTATAGATAGATAGATAGATAGATCGTTTTAAAATGTATGTCTGTACTGTATCTATATATATTGTATGTATGGATAGATAGATAGTTTAATAATGCATATGTATATATTGTATCTGTATATATACAGTATGCATATGTAGATAGATAGACAGATCGTTTTATAATGTATGTATATACTGTGTGTATATATAGATAGATAGATAGATAGATAGAGAAAAATATAGATAGATCGTTTTATAGTATATATATATATATATATATATATATATATATGAATATATACTGCATGTATATGTAGATAGATAGACAGATAAATAGATAGTTTTATAATGTATGTATATACTGTGTGTATATATAGATAGGTAGATAAAGATAGATAGATAGATCGTTTTATAGTATATATATATATACTGCATGTATATGTAGATAGATAGACAGATAAATAGTTTTATAATGTATATATATATATATATATATACTGTATGTATATAGATAGATAGATAGATAGATAGATAGATAGATAGATAGATAGATAGATAGAAATATCATTTTATTATGATAACTTAATTATATTAATGCAATGATGTGTATACAACTTCAATGTTGTAGCTGGGGATCATTTTGATGAGAGCTTAACATTTCTGGAGACAGAAAAGTGCTGTTTCTGAGCTTGGACGACATTGACACTGGGAACGGTTGAGTTTTAAAAATTTAAAAACAACGTTTTGAAAACAATGTAATTCGGTTTATGCTGCAGCCAGGTTAGGAAAAATGCATTCTATTCCTTATTAGTTGTGAAGAGGTCAAGACCTTCCCTTTTGTCTATCACCTTCCCCCTCTGTTCCTCTGTCTCTAAAGAATTGATTAGGTCATATCTATCACTTAGCACCCATGAGGTAGCTCATTGTTCCCACAGGAAAGGTTACTACCTTCCCAGCCTTTGTGAGCCGCCCCTGCTTGATTGGAACAAAGAACGTGTGTTCAGGTACTTTGAAAATAGGTGACTTGGATCCTTTGGCTGGGTGTGGTCTCAAGACACATGGATTGAGAAATGACACCTTTCTTGTAAAGACATTTGACTAATAAGGAGTTTTGACTTGAGAAACCGCTCTTTACTCAAGGGAATAAATGTGTGTGATTTAGAATTTTTCAGGGCTGATCTCATGCGACTCCATCAGGAAGAACTTTAACAGTAATGTGAAAAGGAGAACTTGGTCGTTTGAAACATGAATACAACAATTAAATGTCTTTATTTTGGGTCCTTGGTTATTAATAATTGCATTGGTGTGTAAAAAAAGAGGTAGCCTGTATCTATAATGTGGTAAATATATTGGAAGTCCATTATTTGATAACTGCAAATAGAGAGCAAAGCAAATATTTTATTTATATGAATGTGTTATGATAAGGTGACATTAGTATTTGTGTCAGTAATGCCATTTTCCCTTATACCACCATTATAACCAGGTTTTGATGCAATGCTTTGGAGAGCCTATGAAATGTATAGGCTTAACTTTACATTTCAATCACATTCTCATAGGTAACATTGGAAGTTATTTTTATAAAAACACTTGTTAGAAATGGTTCCAAAATCAAAAGTTGAACTCAAACCATGCCGCCCTGTATGAGGGATCGTCAATAAAGCCCAGTTTTTTAAAGAGCGTGTAGGAGGCCGTGTTCTCCTCCTCTATGAAGCAGTAGACTGGGTAGCCCCCAGCGGGGAGTCTCTTGGCCATGGTGCTGACCAGGACTTTGGCGTAGCCTCTCCCTCTATGCTCTGGCAGAGTGTACAATAAGCCCAAAGCACAGTAATCATACACAAGGATCCAGGACACCGGCTGGTCCTGGTCGCCAGTGATGCAGCATGACGGGAAGTTGCTGATAAGTTTTTTAATGTTTCTGTAACTCTGCTCGTTCCCTCCAAACGTCCAGGTCGACGTGGGAGAGGTTAAGAGATGAAATCCTCGATTCAAACTCACTGTGGAGAAGCAGAGTGGGACAATCTAACCATAGAAAACAATATTATTATCATTATTATTTGAATTTTTACAGATAAAGTACATGTTAATCATGTGACTCTACCTGCCAGCTGCTGGTGTGAGCAGATGGCTGCTGTCTGGCAAATACAGAAGATGCACCACAGTACAGGATCTGTTGTTGACTTCTCTGTCAGAAGCCATTTCTTTGAGCGTGGAGGAATGGGAAATGTCAAATCCTGTTGGGTAAAAATAATTCAGATGTTAATACAATTCAATATTTTTTCTTTGCAAGAGGTTACAGCCAATTCAGTCTATGGTTAGACCAGTAGTGGAGATAGTATTTACTTTAGTCTCTCAGAAGAAATAGGAAAACCACACTCAAAAGTACAGAAGTCTTGCATTGAAAAGAGTAAAATATATACAACTAATACCTAAATGTACTCAAAAGTACAAGTATCAAGAGGAAAAGTACTCATTGCAAATTGTCCAAATGGTTATCAAACGTATATAGACTGTATGTTACATAGATTATTAATATATGTCTAACTAGCATTTTACAGTCTAAGTGGAGTTCAAGTGTAGTAGCCTATGGATGAGAATTTCATAATGATGCATGATATGTTATAAGCTTGTCATAAGCTACTGTACAGTATGTTGAATAAAAACATATTAATAGTAGTAACTACAGCTGTGAAATAATATGTAACAATATAAAATGTTCAATATGTACCTCTGAATTGACGTGGAGTAGAAGTAATGTAGTAAAAGTGGCATGGCCTGTATAGAGACTATACTCAAGTAAAGTACAATTACCTAAAACTAAAAGTAAAGTGTTTTAATGTACTATATATATTTACAAGACTGGTTACCAACTGCAACAGTTGCCTGAGGGTGACAGACACTGTCTGCAGTGATCTTAATCTTACTAACCTCCAATAACAAAGTAGGTGCTCCAGTCAATTGCATTCTCTTCTGTCAACATTTTCCTTAAACTCGGTTCATCCATGCTGTGTCACCTTTTTCATAAACTCCAGGGCGCGCTTGTTCTGTCAAGTTAACTGTACATTTAGCAATGTGGCATGTACAAAAACACAACGTGTACTCCAATATATTCAGTTCTCCCGGGGGACGTGAACTCACATTGGGGTCAAGTCGGCAAATGATGACTTTAAAATCAGGCCATGTGTCAACGATGACCTCCTGTGTGCTTGGTTTGTTCCTGTTAATGCCATATAGGAAACTGTATACATAAAAACACCAACAGTTTAGAGCCACAGGGCGTAGAAAGACACCGTGATGACATGCTGACATGACATTAATGATATTTGAAGTGTGAATATGAACAGCGGCCGTCTACCTTCAAACTCTTGGGTAGGTGTTTTAGCAGGACTCCATCAGCGATCTGCAGTTCGTCTTTGTTAAGGAACTTCATGTTTGGGAAGTGAAGCCTCTTCAGCGATGCAATTTATCCCGCCTGCCGGTATAAACTGCTCTGTTCTAATAAAAAAACTGTCTCCGCCTTCATAAATCACTGATAGTCGGCCAAGCAGGGCAGGCCATACTGTGCGCCTTACACCGGTGTTCTGGCGAGTTATGCTACCTTGTGCTTTTGTGCAACCCTATTTCCGTAATACGGATTTTTACTTTTTAATTACAAACAGCGGTAAGTGTACTGTGAGATACTCTATCAGAATATATTTTTCAGGTGTAGTGTACTTCGATCGACTAATCAAGTAATGCTACCACGCATGTGCAGTTAACACATCTCTATAGGGAGCACAAATCAAGAGAACACCGGCTGAGCGTATCTTCAAATGGCGTTTTTCAACTGAATGGTATCTACTCGAACGGTAAAGATTTATATATATTGAGATCGTTGCCAATGTTATTTTGCTCGTATTTTGTGTAGAAATCTCTTTTGAAAGTATACACTCAGGTGATTGAAAAACTCAGGAGAAATTCACATTATCAAACCATATTTTGAAAAAGAGATATGAATGTTTTCAAAAATAATTATAACTTCTGAAGTTTCTTGCTTCCTAAACTTTACATGTCACAACATTCATACTCTTATTGGCCAAATGGGAGATGATGAGAGATGAAAAAACACACAAAAACGTCTCCGTACCCAATAATACAATATTAAACCAGATGCATTTACCACATGGACACAGTCATTCATGTTCACATGCTATTTTAATTGTCATTTTATTTTAAAACACTTTGTGGTTCCCACACTCATTACTTATTTGCTTGGTTAGTGTTCCACTATACAAAGTTGCTTCGATAAAAGTTAAGTCTGAAGATATGTTTTGGGCATTTTCAGCCTTTATTTTATTTTGACAGGAAAGCTGAAGATATGAAAGGAGAGAGAGAGGCGGGAATGACATGCAGTAAAGGGCGTCGCAGAGTAAACCTCTACATATGGACGGCCGCTCCACCAGCTGAGCTGACTGGGCGCCCGAAAGTTAATACATCTATACACTGCTTTACACTAAAGGTTAGTCTGAAACACACTAACTTTCAGAAGTTGTTCAATGTAGCAGAGAAGTAGCATAGGCAGAAAATCGACTTGTGTTTGCTATACAGGAAAACACATATGACTCTGTATGAAGGTTATTTAGCAAACATTGCTAAGACTAAAGATTTCCCACGTGGTTCTCTCTCTAGCACGTCTCAGCCACCATCTGGATTTCATTGAGCCAAGGGCGGTTCCACACCGTAAATGTGCACTGGTAAGGCTGAGGAGGAAGAAAAGGTTCCACGCATTATATATATATATATATTCAAATATATCAAAAACAAAACAGCACTTTGCCTTTAATGGGTGTCTATTGTTTGGAAATTTGGATTGCTGTCAGTCACAAGAAAAACAAAAACAATCGGTGCTGCCTACACCGTGTTATCCCCCTAAGTTAGCACCCAACAGGCTTAAACAGGGCACGTTTTAAACTTGTTTTTATCCTCTAAACATGCTCAAAATGTCATTACCAGAGTCTAGCCATGTGCAGTGATGCCTTCCGAGTGAACACAGTGAAACTGACTGCTGGAGATGTGACAGAAAGGCAGATTCGCTGTGTTCACTTGGAAGGAATAACTGCACATGGCTAGGCACTGGTAATGACATTTTGAGCATGTTTAGAGGATAAAACCATGTTTAAAACGTGCCCTGTTGAAGCCTGTTGCGTGCTAACTCAGGGGGATAACACGGTGTAGGCAGCACCGACTGCTTTCAGTTTTCTCTCTAGCGACAGCACGCCACATTTCCAAACAACAGAGCTACATGTTGGAATCAATCAGAATTCTCCTTTAAAGCATTGTAAAAAATGTCATCCCCATGAACATTCCCCATGTTCAATGAGCAGGATTATTTTAGGATCCTGATCATGTAAAAACTTGTTTGTTATAAAGAGGCTCTGTTTAATAATGTGTTTAATTTAAGTTATCTAATAAAAAACAACTGTGGTTTAACAGCTTTGCTAGCTAGGTCATGCTGCTCGGTGTATCAGAATGAGAAATACTTTATTGATCCCTGAAGGGATATCTGAGTTACAGTTGCAAGGAATATATAAATATCAGAGTAGAAATATAAATAATGAAATATAAGGTGTGTGGACATGTAAAGTAATTATTCTAATTCCATTTCCTTTAACAAACAAAGCTCTATTGTTCAAATTGGGGAAGTTTACATCTGTTTCACAATGTGACCCTTTACGGTCTACTGTTGAAGAGGGAAGTATGTTCTCTGTGTGACATTTAATAATAACTCCCCATAGCTAAATAAGATGGGGATTTTTTTTTCTTTTCTTCCAGAAACTGGGATTTTAGCCTCTAAATAAAGTCCGTACCTGAGCCTTTGCTCTGTCTTGGTGGATGTCACACACGTCATTTTCCCTGCCCTTTCTGCAGGGGGTCTTCGCCATTTTCACAGTTATTATGTACTTCATGCCAGCAACCACCTGCAAAAAGAAATGCGAGGGTCATGGAAATCCAGATTACGATAAACGTCGAGCACTGTAGCAATCCTACAGATTTCCGGACATTTAAGCCATTACATTTCAGCCAAGTTTAACACACCCTGTTGAGTTATAAAAAGTGAAACAATGTGTTGAAAACAGTGTATTTCTGTTTATGTGCGCTCTGCAGCCAGATTGATTCAGTACTGATCTAGCCTAATGAATGTTCCACTGCTTAACACCAACCCAACCTTCGAAGTGTTGATCAGGTCAACAGGAAGTAACCTTCTGTCTCCAACCCCTGGTGTCGAGGCTAAGATGATGGAATGTGGATTGTGTATTTTTGTGAGAGTATCTCATTAACATGATACAACTTTTTGATCTGTTGCCAAAAACAAGCCCAAAGGGGGAGAGTGTAGAGCCATGTCCTTCCTCACTGGACAGCGAAGAAGCCAACAAGACATGTCCTACACTTCGCCGTGCCAACGGCGGACCAATGAGAATGGTTTTAAATACACCAGGTGAAAAGGAACCGCCCCCAGGTGCAGAGAATAGAATTCTGATACTTCCATTAATGATTCGGGGCTGTTCGATATGTCTCTGAAGAGGGAACATATTGTCTTTGTCATATCACTTTCATCATGCTGTTTTATTAAAGCTTTTTCTAAATTCTACATTGATAACCAAAGCTCTCTTCCTCCTCATTAAATCTAAGAACACGTCCTTAGTTTTTTCTAACAACCCCCCGAATAGTAATATTATTATTAAAATTCTAATTTTAAATTATCATGTCACTCAAAAGGTGTGTTAGCCAAATATCAAGGAAGTCCACAGACAAAAAAATCTGATACAGCTATATGTTAGTCCTCTTTGAAGTGTCAAGAAGGGCGCAACGTGATCGACTGTAAAATGACTAAAGATGAACTGATTAGCAGAAAAAAATAAACAAAAGGTGCTTCTTAATAAAAGTGTGCAGAGAGCATAGTTGTATATGAAGGAAGAAAAAAAAACTCCCTTCAAAGTTGAAGGACAGGATGGGATTTGATTGGATTACAGGGATTAGTTTATTTAAAAGGGCTAGACAGACGTTGGTTTCAAAATCACGTAACATCCGCTAAGAGCCATGAACACAACACCGTGTATGCATATATAATTCACTGTAGGCCTAACCTTATGCTTACAGGCATGACTTAATGACAAATTTCGGGTAGAAATACAAAAAATGGGTAACTAAAACTAAGGCCTAGCCTAGCTACCCTGTGACGTTAACGTTACCGTTAACGGGTGATACATAGCACGACGCATACCTGTAAACTGGAGTATGTTGATTTAACAAGGTGTGTTCAATAAAGTTCAACACAAGTTGAAATGAAACGTTACTGACCTGTCTCTGAGCCTTGAGCACTTCTGCCACTTGGCTGAGGTACAGGTCGTTGCTGCCCTTGTTGTGTTGGACTACGGCGTAGTTGAGGGCATCACGCACCCCTTCATCATGGACATCTACCTCGCTGAACCCCCCCACCAATCCTCCAGACCCGACGGCGAAAACGGCCGCAAGAACGGGGAAGACGACCTTCCACATCATGTTTCTGTAAATCCGGAGTTAATGTTGGCAAACAACAACAGCTCGACGTCGTCTTCCTTTTTATATAAACAACGACGTCACGGTTGTTTAGTTCACGGGGAGTGGCACATCTCGCAGCCAATCAGATCACTAGCTCTGCAAGCCCTTCTATCTGATTTGGCAGAGACGGTTGAGAACGTTCTCAGACATCTACGTCAGAGACAGTGAAGGACTCTTTGTCCATGTTGTTACATAACTTCGTATAATGTCTATGTTCATAATTCATAACCGAGACGCCCCAACTCGGGATATCTCCGCCACAGCCACGCCTCTTTAGGAGACTTATTCCTATTTATTTATTTATTTATTATTATTATTATTACTAACATTAACAACGAACATAGTTACATCGCCAGTATGTACATATACAAAATAATGTATACACATACATTAAGTCAAATGTATTACCTTTACATGACACATTTTTTCAAACACAATTGTATTGGTGCAGTTCTTGAAAAAAAGTGTTCAAAGCTTGGTTTGGAGTTGGCCCATTTCTTCTTGTGAATGTGGAATTTCCCCAAATATCATTGTCCATCTCATTGCCATCTTCAGGAGACTTGAGGCAGGTCCATGTGACCCTGGTCCATGTGTATTTTAATTTAATTTTAATTAAAAAAATATTGATTCCAATGGGAGAAGTGAACGTTAACACAGATTATGAGCGCCTCTAAAGTAAATATTGGACCCATTTTTCATAAGCCACATATCTCAAAATCTAACAACAGCATGGACATTTTCAGACGGACACATCGGGAGAAAATTAACTTTGTTTGAGACCTTTTTCCGTCATGGCAAAACTCTCGCGAGATCTGACACTTTGGATTTGGCTTTTCGCGTTGCCAAACAAACGCGGGTGTGATCGTGTTGCACACCGCTGAATCACGGAGTTGACCCTTCCATTTGCAGAAACGCTTACGCTGTCTGGCTCACGCAGCAGGAGGCAAACGAGGTATGTCGGAATGCACGGTGGTTGCAGTTTGACATTACTGTACACAACTTTAAGCGCTGTGCGGAAAATGAAGCATTTGTTACCTTTGTCCTAGTCTAGTGCGACTCTTAAAACAACTGAACGGCCGCTCACCTTTGGAACTGCGCAATGCAGAGACTTCAGGTTTTTCAGTAAGTAGGCTTAGTACTGATATTCAGCTTGTATCGAGATATATTTGTACCCTGATATAAGAGCTGCACATTCAATTAGTTCTTTAATATTTGTTTTCACTTCGCAGGGGGACTTTCTGTAGCTTGGATGCCGTACAACGGCAGCTCCTAATAGGCTCAGCGGTGGCAGCAGGGGGGATACTGGTGGCATACGTAGTGCACAGAAGAAGACAAGTCAAAAGTATTCCTCTTGGCGAAGGATGGTGGGGAGCAGGAGAGAAGCCACTGTCAGAGGATGATCAAATCTATCCCTTTAAAGTGCAAGCCTCAGATGAAGAGATTGAGGTCCTTTTGAGCTGTTAAACTTTCCTCACCAATTACCAAATTTAAAAAGCAGCAATAATAAGACAGCAACGTGTTTCTGTAAAGTAATCAACAGTGCTTTTATTCGACAGGACCTCCATGAGCGCATTGACAGAACCCGCTACACTGATCCTTTGGAAGATAGCTGCTTCCAGTACGGCTTCAATTCCACATATCTCAAGAAGGTGGTGTCCTACTGGAGACATGAGTTTGACTGGAAAAAGCAAGTGGCAGTGCTCAACAAGTTTCAACACTTCAAAACTAAAATAGAAGGTACTCACCGCCTCAAGATGAATCAACAGGGGTTTTTATTTTGCTTTAGAGTCAAAATCTGGAAATTTGGCCAATCACTCAACACACTATTTTCTTTTCACACCAATGTTTTTGCTTTAATGCAGGATTGGATGTGCACTTCATCCACGTGCGACCACCACACCGTGAGAATCAGAAGGTTCTGCCGCTAATGCTCGTTCACGGCTGGCCTGGCTCCTTCTATGAGTTCTACAAGATTCTGCCACTTCTCACAGAGAACCAGGATGGTGTCCTGTTTGAGGTCATATGCCCGTCTATCCCTGGCTATGGTTTCTCAGAAGCCCCTCATAAACAAGGTAGATCATTCTAAAGACATGTACGTATGTATGCATGTTTTACAGCTTGAGCAGCAGATGTTTACAGATGTGCTTCCTGTTATCTTTTCAGGATTCGACAGTCTCGCTGCTGCCCGGATTTTCCTGACATTGATGGAGCGTTTAGGATTCTCCAAGTTCTACCTGCAGGGAGGTGACTGGGGCTCTCTCATCACCACCAACATGGCCCAGATGAAGCCTCAGTAAGACGGCAAAACCATTACATTCCACAAATAATCACTGCAGTGGGTTTTCTACCACCCACGTAAAAAAAAAAAAAAAAAGGGAGCAATGTAACATTCTGAAATTGTGAAACAGTGCTTGCGCTGTGCAAAAGACCAATACTACTGACACTACAAATTCCTGGATGCTGGAGCAATGCATTCAATAAAACCTGCATTTATAGTTCTCAATTGGCACTTAATATAGATTAAAACGCTGTGAGACCATAAGTGTCATTTACACCGGGAACAGGCCCCCACCATTTTTTGAAATGGTCGCTTTTGTCCCAACACTTTTGGGTTGCTAATGTGCATTTTCCCAACCTACCGTAATCATCTACTCTATCATGCCGATCCCCCTACTCAGGGGCATTGAACCAAATTCTGGTCCCTGTAGAAAGGCATTTTCTATAAGCCCCTCCCCACATCCACAGCTATTCATTCTAGCATCTTTTTAGGCCTTCCTCACACAAGGGCCCTGGGTACTCATCCCCCTTTTCCCCCCGGTCAGATGCCCCTGCCCCTATTATATTTTTATATAGTAAACGTTGTTTCCATCTAAGCCCCCATGTCCCCACCACTTCTCCAGACTAAGTGATGCCCTTGTGTAACAACCAGTATAACCGTAGATAGAATTGACATTTATTTTGTAATCTTTTCCAGGTGCGTGAAAGGTCTCCACTTAAACATGTGTATGTCAACGAGGGGGCTCAAAGTGATGTTTTCCCTCATGATTGGTCGGTATCTGCCCTTCCTGGTGGGCTTCAGTCGGGAAGATGTTCGCCGGTTGTTCCCTTTCTTTGAGAAAAATGTCTGGGACATCCTGAGGGAAAGTGGCTACCTGCACATCCAGGCCACTAAACCAGACACTGCAGGTGGGAATAAACAAAACCAAGAAAAAGGTTCTGATGATCTTATCGACACCATTGACAGTTCATTGAAAGATCTCATGGAACAAGCAACCTGATGTTAGTATTTTGTAATCTCAGTGTACCATTATTTCAGCTCTTAATATCTCTTAAATTGGGCGTACAGGTTTTGGAGTGAATGACTCTCCTGTAGGCTTGGCGGCCTACCTTCTGGAGAAGTTCTCCTCCTGGACGGATCTAAGGAACAGAGGTCTGGTGGATGGTGGGCTGGAGAGGTACAACAGGGAATTCAATTTTGTTTTTTTTGTTATTTTTTGCAAACACATAATATGATGGATTTAAAAAAAAGGTGTATGTGGTTGTTGCTGTCTTCATCTGAACAGGAAATTCAGCCTGGATGACCTTCTGACTAATGTCATGATCTACTGGACTACGGGCTCCATAGTCTCCTCCATGCGCTTCTACAAAGAGAACTTCAAGAGTAATCCTGACAATAGAGTGGATGCAAAGTATGTGGCCAAATGCTTACACTGTAAAAACTATGCCAACTTGGGTTACAGATTTAACCACCTTATTATCCTATCATGTTATAACTCTTCAGTTTCCTCTTTTGTTTTAGGACAGGGATATTTGTGCCCACTGGACTTGCCGCCTTCCCCAGGGAGCTGATGCACTGCCCTAAGACATGGGCACAAATTCGGTATCGAAACATCTACTCCTACACTTTCATGCCTCGAGGTGGTCACTTTGCTGCCTTTGAGGAGCCCCAGCTGCTAGCCAACAACATTGTCCAGTTTGTCAAAAAAGTGGAGGATATCTGAACACTTTCACCCACACCTATTATTGCCGTTTAATATTGACTGGTCATTCCAAATGCAGATCTTCACACTACAAAGCATCTCACTGCTTGATTGCATCTAAAATTACAGCACTGTCAAATGCATTTTCAGGTTTTGATAAATGTAAACATATGTACAGATACTGGCACTCAAATGTTTCCAAAGATTGGATTAAAGAAAGCGATACAATGTATTATATCTTTCAAGTTATGCTCATTAAAAATATATTGCACTGCATTACATGTGTTGTTCCGTGTTTAAGGTTCTTAAAAATTAGTCAAGTAAAACATTCTTAAATATAAACAATACAAAATGTTCTCAAAACAGAGTTCATGCCATAAAGCCTCATGACAACACATTCAGTATTTCAGAAGACTATACAACAAAAAGGTATCAAACACCATACTGCTTGTGTTAATAAACCAACTTCTTTTTCAAGTGGCATACTTTTAATATTAAGTAGAAAACAACTCATAATTCATTAAAACATGGACAGCTCAATTCAAAATTCAAGTTTGAAACTCACTTGACCCACCATTAAAATGTAATTGTAGTATACAAATACCAATCTCAGACTATGTGCTCCCCGACGTTTTGGGTCAGTTGCCCAAGCCCTTGATAGTCATGGGCGCCTGAAACCACACATAATCCTGCCAGTCTGACCCCTGTGGACTCTGTTCCTTACAGGTGCTGGGGTCAGTAGACAGAGCAATAATTTGGTTCTTTACACGGGTTGGCACTTTAAACTGTAGTTTAGGTCGGAACCAACCTACACCGCAATCCCTGTGCGCCAATGCCAAGACTGTGGTGGGCATTAAGCAAACAGGTCTGCTGTCAAACAAAAGGTCAGCTACAAAAAGAGTGTGGAAGAGTTGCCTTAAGCATGAGGACACCCGTAGACATTGATCTCCACCAGCCAATACCAGAGCCTCCATGTTGATCTCATACAGCTCTTTGGGGAGGATGAGGGAGCCACCCATTAGCAGTAGCACACGGGGCACCCTGCTAAGGGAAAAAAGCACCTCCAGCTGCTGCAGCACCTCCTCTAATTCCTGTAGGGTCTGTTGACACTTGCGCCAGTTCATGTCTGCAGACTGCACCGGCCTCCGACTGACTACGTCTTTATCCTGAAAAGAAAAAAACATTCAGCATGTCAAATCTACAGCATTTCTTTATTTATGAACATACAGCTTACACACACGTTTCCTATTCACCTGCATGGAGGCTTGCTGTTTCTTCTGGGAGTACACCAGCTGGTCATACGTCATGGGTAGTTGCTGCCTCTGATAGAGAATGCACTTGAGGATCTCGCTGACAAAGCGGCAGCAGCCTTCCTGAGTTACAGTGCCGGGGAAAACCACGTTCACACGGCCTTCGTCCCGCGCCCTTTTCATCACCTCAGAATTGTCCTCTGTCTTACGATGTTGTTTACTAGCGGTCCCACTGGAATCCTGCGAACTTCTCTGGCCAGAAGTGTCCTCTTCTTGAGTGTTATCTGTCCAAATAAGGACCACAACCATGTCATTAGGGTGAGCAACCGAACCTAATAGAACCTAACCTAAATAGTTATTATTTAGGCATAAGTTGCAAGTACTGTTATCATTAAAAGGTCCTGCACTTAAGCATTCAGTTCATTGTATCTACTCTATATACTGTTGGATAATTTAGGCCTAATCTGTGTCTATAAGGTAACTAGATATTAAGAATAGGAAATCATGTCCACTTCAGTTTCCCAGACTGCATCTTCAAATGTTTTATTTTTTCAAAAAATGCCAAGATATTTAATTGATAATGATAATAATAAACATAAAGATACTAGAATCCTTACAATTAGGACACTAGAGTCAGACAATGGTTAAAGCTTTTGCTTTAAAAAACGATTAATCGTTTCATCAGAATTGTTGACTAATCATTTAGGCTAATTTAATGATTGTTTCAGCGGTAAACTATTGTTATTAAGTCAATGTAGTGGAGGAAAAAAAAACTACAGTATGTATTTAATATATTATCAGTACTAGAAGTACCTCAAAACTATATTTGAGTGCAGTACTAACCTATAACAATATTATGTCCATGTTAAATGCAGTATTTTGAGAAATAGTGTCAACAGATTAACTGTAAACTTAGCCTTCGTGTAGCCCACAGTTATAACAGGAATGATTTAACATCAACCCGGGTGATTTGTTTTCCACTATCAGAAAGAAAATTCAATGCGGCAACAACTCATATTAATTGCAGTGATCCTCCGGGCTGGAGCTCAGAAAGTGCTAGAAATGAAGGGGAACATAAACGTTAGCCAAACCGGTTATTACCTATACCTTGAGTGCTGGTTGTTGAGGGTACATCGGTGTTTTCTTTGTCCGCGTTGTTCACAGAATTCTGTGTTGAACTTAGTACATGTTCAGAGGAGACTTCTTTCAATTTCATTACATTTGTCATCTTTAAACATGTGTTTGCGACCTGTGGTGAGAGTTGTTCGGCGACTTCCGCAGACGGTCGGCATAAACTGGAGTCGTCGGGAACACTTTGTGGCGTTAGGACTTTACATGTCTTATTCGGTTCCTCCAGTGTGCTAACTGACGAAAACGACAAGCGCCTCATTATCTTACTGTCTGCGTTGTCAACAATGGTCGTAGTTTCCGTGCCTTCTGAGTTTAATGTTGGTTTAAATGTATTCGAGTCTTCTGCCATAGTTTTGAATGTCCCTCCGCCGGGTCTCTTTTCCGCACTGCATCATGGGAAACGTGGCTCGACATCAACGCTGTGTTCACGTTACATGGGAAAAATGCAAGAAAAAAAATCCCCTTCCTTATCCTCGTGCATTCGTTTCACAGACAGTAAAATTAAGGTTCGTTCGTGCAAATAAGTAGTCCACATCAAAATGCGTTTATTATTGTGGACGTTGAAGGCGTTCATTTGGTGCATAAAGTAAACATACGAAAATTGAATATATAAACAATAGAACAAATTAGGCTTAATGCAACAGTTGAAAACATCAATAAATGAATATGTAAAAGACACTATGACAAGAAGGTTTCAGGCGGTACGATTTTTGCAGGAATAATCTGGATGTGCAAAAGTTCACAGTTGGCCAAATATGGGCATAACCTGAATTTCAATGTGATACAGGGTTAAAAACTGAAAATACCATGTAAAATTGAATTAAGTCTGTAAATTTAGTTGAGTCTCGTTCTATGCGTATGACTGATGTGTAAGTGGATATGATATATCTAGTTATGTAAATCAAGTTATGTAAATCCAGAGCAGCATAACAAAAGCGAATGAGTAAAAGAGAACAGAAAAAGTTGCAACACATCTCAGTGGCTAGTTTGTGTAGTGCATCGAGAACGTGAGCACGCACAGGCCACAGGTGCGATAATTAGGTGTGCAATACGCAGCGTGTGCACGCGGACACCTTAACGGACGACTTCTCTTTCAAAGAAGCAGAAATAGGCTGAGAGGACTGCTCTTTTGTAAGTGGTCGGGCTGCTTTTGATTAAAAAATGGCTTCATTGCGAGTAGCGGTCCGAGTCCGTCCGTTGAACAAAAGGTAGGTAACATGAATGCTTTTATTTTCTTTCTGAAGGAACATGTGTGGTACTCACGTGCACTTTTCAACAGAGAAAAGCAGTTATCATCGAAGGTGATAATTCAAATGAAGGGGAAGTCTACATATATTGACAAGGTATTTAATCACTAAATTACAAATACACTATGCTGCGGTTAATGGAGTTTTTATTAAGAGTGGTCTGTTATTTTAAATTGTAGCCGTCCCATATTCGAGGGGATGAGCTGAAGGACAGGAGAAAGACCTTTTCTTATGACTTCTCGTACGATTCAACCGACAGAGGAAGACCCACGTTTGTATCCCAGGAGAGGGTATCTGTATTCTTCTGTGGACTACCTGATCTTTCAACATTTTAGACATGTTTTGTTTTGTTGAGTAGAACCACTACCTAATAATTTAACTAACCCTTTCTTTGCTGTTTCAGATTTATCATGACTTGGGGTGTGAGGTCCTGAAATCTGCATTTGAGGGTTTCAATGCCTGTGTGTTCGCTTATGGCCAAACAGGCTCAGGAAAATCTTACACCATGATGGGACACACAGTAAGGCCTTCTCAGCTTTCTTGGTCTTACAAAGGTTATAGTGCCACTTTTTTTTTAAATTTATCTTGGCAGTAAGCTATCCAACAAATATCTGTAGGGTGTTTCCAACATGCATCCCAGACTTTCCCTGTAAGTTAGACCTTTTTTTAATCTTCAGGGACACCCTCAGGGTGTCACAATGTTCCCAACACTGTAGAGCGAACACTGCAGAGCACCCCAGCAGTGCTAACCAAGTGTACACAGAGCACTGACTTCTCACCACATTAGAAACAGACTGATGGCAGCCTCATCAGAGTCTACTCATTTATCTTCATGTGTCTCTCCACTAACAAGAAAATGTGATGAGGGCAGCAACCCACAGCTTTTCTCTCCTCACTTTGCACAGCAATGGAAATCTCCCATTAGTGTGCTTTCTGCTGGTCTACCAGGAGACTTTTGAAGTTCATCGGCAAAGCTGCTGTCAACATCCCAGATAATTATATATGGCTCCTAATGCTTACTATGAGTTACTTTGTAATTAAAACGAGAGGGCATGCAGCTCAGATTGGAATTGCTTTTATGCTTCAGCAACTCAAAATCAGATTAGCTGTTATGTATGTTGTTAAGCAGCCTTTGGATGTGCTGAGTTGTGGTCAATACATAGTACAGACACCCACATTAAGAGAACATAAGAGGAGAAAAGTTAAAATTTTCTTTTAAAAGTAATACTATCATTTTGCATTAAGAGCTCTGAATGCCACATTCTTTTTTTTTTATGTGTAAGGAAGATAAAGGTTTAATACCGCGGATCTGTGAAGGCTTGTTCTGCGAGATGTCTCGTAAAGGCCAGAGCGATGACGTGTCATTCCGTACAGAGGTCAGGTAAGGACCATCATACATATAGTTCTGCTTCTTATCATCTTCTGCACAGCAATTGTTAAACTTTCAAACATTGGGGCGGTTTCGAGTCCTGCTGCCCTTTACTGTGTCATCCCCCTTTCATGCCTATCCACTCTCTGTTGGAAAAGCCCCCAAAAATCATCTAAGTAAACCTTAAAAAACTTTCAAACATTGATGCAATTGTGAATGGCAAGAAAACAGTGTTTTAAAAATATGCTCAATCATGGTTTTTCATTATGTCAATATTGTACAGAACTGCATTGCATTTAATGACTGAAACCAAAGGCATCATGACCACCATAGAAATGAAATAAAAAGCTTTTTTTATTTCTATGGTGACCTCCGAAAAGATATGACACAGGGTAACAGTTCTGTCAGAATTATTTGACAAAGCATACATTTTCAGGTTAATTAGTTGTTGTTTTTCAGTGGTATGGTCTTAATATTAATTGAGATGATAAAGTAGGTAAAGGTGTTCATTTCACTTAGCTGGAACACTTCTATAGCTTCTGAAAATTGTGTTACCTAACTGTAATACAGTCTTTTTTTTAAAACTTTTTTTTAAAGTCAGGAAAAAAGACAACATCAAGGTATCTAGTATCATCTGTTTTATGATTACATGTACCAGCTCTACTCCTCAATGATTATGTTGGGAGATAAAATTGAAGATTTTAAGCCCATCAAGCTACAGTGAAACAGTAGCCATTTGGTATCGTGTGTGCTGATTTGAACATTGTGTGGGTTTAATTCAACTGTAGAATTGGGAGTTATCTGATTATCTTTGCTCTCTGTTGAATAGCGTGAAAATGACAGCAGGATGCTTTTGATGAAAAACACATTTGTTCTGTATTAATTTGGTAATACCCAGCAGAGTTGTGAGTTACACACTGCTTTCCAAACACATTTTCAAAAAGTGATCATCCATGAATTTAAGTATTACCTTTTCTTGCAGATAAAATGAAATCCCAATATGATTAAAGTAGACAGAATATAATTAAACATGCTTTGATATTCTTTGGGGCATGGATAGCTGTTGGTAGAGCTGGCGTCCATATATAGAGGTTATCTCCTCGACGCGGCGTGCCTGGGTTTGACTCCGCCCTGCGGCCCTTTGCCGCGTGTCATCCCCCCCCCCCCCCCCCCCCCCCCCCCCCCCCCCCCCCCCCCATGTCTATCTGTCCTGTTAAACAAATTCCTAAAAATGCCCCAAAAAGTCATAAAAAAAAAAAAAAGTTTCTTGGACGTATCCCATATGTTGTGACCATAGCAGCGCGTCTGTCACAACCTAATGGGGCTCCAAATTCTCAACGCATTGGGGAAGGTGCACGATTTTAAGATTTTTGAGCCATTACAAGTTAAAGTGATGGGAATACTGGGATAGCATATGTGGTCTCGTTTTGCCAAAGCACCGTGAAGGAGGTTTCTGGCTTGTCCACACCGCATTCTGGGTTGGGAGGAAACGTGCTCTGCTGTAATGGCATTTAAAGCAATCATTGTCATGGGTGCTAAGCTTCGGACAGAGCCGCTGCAAAATAATCGTGCGAGAGAGGATTTAGTTTGGCTAGCTGTCTCGGTTTACCCTGCAGAGATCTGAGGAGCAGTCCAAAATACACCAAATTTACTTTATACTTCCGGAGTAATCCCGGAAGTATAAAGGATATAGACTAGCATATGCGTGATTCCTGGCATGAACCGGCTTCTGCGGAAAGTCTCAATTTTTCGTGTGTTAGAGTTTTTGTTCAATTCCATTTTAGTGTCAACAATATTGCATGTTTATTGCCACAGCCAACGTTTAATGACAGCAATGTTCTCTCGACTTATATTATCGTTAACGAATTTAACACTTCAGCGGAGGTGTTAATTTCCAAACTGGCTTAGTGACTTAGCAGTAAATGTTTTGATTTGTAGGGGTATTTGGCCAACCGTCATGTTATTAGTGTTATAAGTTAGCAGCAGACTTAATTAACCGGTCCCGGGGGGAGTCTGATAAACTGCTGTCTTTGCACCGTCAGCTCTGAGTTATCTGCACAGCACTGTGGAGGAAGCTCCGAGATTAGGTTGTGTTCTGCTTCTGTTTTTAGAAGTGGGGAATTTTTCCTCAACCTTTTTGTTGTTCGGCAGTTTAGTTTTATTCAGTGTTTTTAATATCAGTGCTGTCCAAACTGCTCCAAAATTCATGGGGTACCCAGGAAAGCAAGTGTGATTGTGTGGATTGAATAAACGGTTCATAAGAAATTTCAACAGATTTAGTAGGTCAGATGTCCTAAGCTCGTGGTCTCATCCCTTGCCCATGAATGAAACTTATGACTGTAGCTGCACATTCATCCCTACGTTGTAAAACATACATTTTGTATTTGTAAGGACATGATGCTAGTTGGGCTCACACAGTGTGTAATCCTTCCTGTGTTATTGTAATGGCAGCTATGCCTCTAGCCATTTTGAAACCATCCAACATTGGGACCCCGTTTGAGTTTTCAGTGCTGTGCCAGAAAACCTCCTGACTGGCTACATCCACAGGATGTGGGCTCTGCCATTCCATCACTCTCGTAAAGCCTAATTGCTTCTTGCCTTGCATTGTTTTTAAATCGGTCCCTTTTGCTTCTTGTTCACACGCAGTATTGATTGAAGTGCTCTGCCAAAACCTACTTTGCATATGTTTATTTATTTATTGCCAGTGCAAGCAGAGCAATGCATGAACAACATGCACCCTTTGGCCAAAAAGCTACTGCACATCTCTTTTAATATTAGATGGTGAATAACTTGTTTTGTTCTCATTTGGTGCTGTGCCATTCATATGTCAAGACTGAAACCACTGTGGCCTGGTGTGCAATCATGGATCAAACTTAGCATTTGTGTTTCTCTCTTGGCACCAGCTATTTAGAGATATATAATGAACGTGTGCAGGACCTTCTAAAGAAGAGAACTACACCCACAGTTGGAGGCTTGAGAGTGAGAGAGCACCCCAGGGATGGACCCTATGTAGAGAGTAAGCCAGGTTTTTATTCTCCATCCAGCGCCCGTCTCAGCTTGTGTAAAATGAAGAAAATGTATCACATTTCTGTGTAGATCTGTCAAAGCACTTGGTACACAACCACAGTGAAATGGAGGACTTGATCATTCTCGGCAATGCCAACCGCACCACAGCCAGCACATGCATGAATGACCTTAGCAGTCGTTCCCACGCCATCTTCACCATAAGCTTCACACAGGTGAGCTCCGGTGCTTAAGAGTATCCTTGCTGCTGTGTCTCAAACACAATTGAAAAGTTTAATTGAAAAATCTTTGGGTCTTAGTAAAGGCCATCCCTCGAGCTCTAATTAGCCTTGTTTATCTGTTTAGTGGAATAATTTTCACCCCCCCCCTCCATATTCAAAAGGTTAATTTTTTCCATCTGAAGTAGCACTTTTGTCATGAAAGTATTCCTCTGTGATTGTGCCTCTTTAGACTAGACAGACTGCTCAGTAATGTTGTTCTCCCCCCCCCCCCCCCCCCCCCCCCCCCCCCCCCCCCCCCCCCCCCTCCACCACCACCACAGGCGTGGTTTGATTGGTTTGACGCAGAGTTGCCACGTGAGAAGCTGAGTAAGATCCACCTGGTGGACCTGGCAGGCAGCGAGAGGGCTGATGCCACGAACGCCACAGGCTCCAGGCTGAAGGAAGGTGCCAACATCAACAAATCCCTGGGCACCCTGGGCAGTGTGATCTCAGCTCTGGGTAAATGGCAGTTACAGCATGACTGACACTGTGACACCACATCTTTATCTAGTATTCAGCTCAATAACAGAATGGATGAATTCTATAAGAATCATTTTTATTCACTGTGGAATCAATCCACACTTTTATAAATGAAATTCAATATAGGGGTTACCTCTCTTACATTTTATTACATTATTTAGATATTTTTGAGGATAAATATTGCCGGATCTACAGAGCTTTTGGCTAAAACATTTTACTACAGTCCAGTTTCTGAGTCAGTGTTTTCTCTCTGTGACCTCGCAGCTGATCTTAGTGTTGGAGGACAGTCAACAAAAAAGAAGCAGATCTACATTCCTTACAGAGACTCAGTGCTGACATGGCTACTGAAAGACAGCCTGGGTGGAAACTCTGTGACAACTATGATAGCAAGTACGTACAGTAAATCAAAACTCTGCTGACACCAAGACATTTCAGACTGTTTCCAGATAGTGTGCGTCAACCCTTTTTAGTCTTACCTTTTCTTGGCTTATTGACTATTTCCATTGTTTATTAATCTGTTAATTTTTTTCTCTCAATTAATTGAATAGTTGTTTGGTGTTTTTGAAATATATGAAAATGGTGAAAAATGTTGATTAATATTTTCCAAAGCCCATTATGATGTCCTCAAATGTCTTGTGTTGTCCACAACTTAAAGATGATCAGTTTACCCTCATAGAGAAGTAAAGAAACTAGAAAACATTTAAATTGGAACAAGCTGGAATCAGATTTTGTAAATTTTTTTTAAATAATGAACCCACTTTACTTTTTTTTTTTTTTTGGTTATCTCTCCACTGCTCAACTGTTGTGCTTTCCGCCCTGGTGACCTCCTCCATGGCAGCCATCTCTCCTGCTGACGTGAACTACATGGAGACTCTGAGCACGTTGCGCTTTGCCACCCGAGCTAAAACCATAGTGAACTCTCCCACAGTGAACGAAGACGACAGTGTGGACGTGATCAGAGAGCTGCAGGCAGAGGTTACCAGGCTCAGAAGGCAACTACAAGAAGCCAATCAGGTCCTGCATGTGTTCAAGCTCACATAAAAGGCCATCAAGGCTACTACAATATGTTTGACAGTCTTTTATTCAAGGTTACATTGTAGGTCTGGCTATCTTTTTACTACTACTCCAGGTTTCCAATGGGGCGCCATCTTCCTCCGGGAAGGAAGAGGAGGAGCATCAGAATGAGATAAGGGTAAGGCATCCTCTGCCAATTGAAAACGTGCAGAAGTACGTGATATACTCTTTTTGTAAAGAAAACCCCTCCTAATGGTATAAATCTTTAATTTAATCAGGTAGTACTATGAAGACCTACAGAAGTACCCCGTTTGGCATCTAGAAGTTTTTTTTACTCCTTTAGTACAAAGTTGGATAAATGAGGTCAGAATAAAATGTGAGCCCTTGTTAGCAGTCACATTCTTTGCTTTGTTGTTTCTAGACAGACACTACTAGTTTGTAAGGTGCCCTTGTTGCCTATGTTTCTATTGCTTGGCTTGTTTTATGTATAATCATTTTCAATGTAGCAATATGTCATAACATATTTGCATTTAATTTTAAAGTCAAAAATCCAATGTATTATTTATTGAAGAATAATGTAAAATTATGCCATTTGCTACTACGCCAAGTTTGTACAGAAGGGTATATGCAAGTAAGATAGGCCATAGAAGTCTGAAGGCTTCATGTACTAATTTCTAAACTACAATCCTCAAAGCAGCAAACTCTCAGCAGTGTATTTTACAGATGTTGCTGCTTGCAGTAAAGACATCCTCCCAGCTGGTGGCACTGCAAGTCTAGTAAACAGTGACTTCATGGAGTCGAAAGGCTGATTAAAGTAGAATCAACCTTACATTTAATTTTCATTTTCTATGAATTTAGGTTTGAATTGCGTCCAACTGCAGAGTTCTTGTAATGGGTGTGAAGTTGGTGTGTGTGTGTGAGACAGTGTTTAGGGAGTCTGACAATGAGATACAGACATGCCTTTTCCTTCAACCCAATATGTTTCTCTGAGGCTGGGACAGGGTGGCAGTATCCTTTTACAAGCCCCCAAGCTGCAACAAAACAATGCCACTGTGTGCCAACCCAGAGTTTACACTGAACACTTTTCCTTTTGTTGAATTTGTGCCCAACCTCCCAAATAACACCAAATGTCATCAGTTTGGGACTCAACGTACTCTGCCAAGTTGTCTGTTGCATTATGCATTGAACTGTGAAGCGTGCCAGTCGTGCCTTTTCTCTCCATCACATTTTGTCTCCCGTCATACATACTTAGCAGTATGTTCTCTAACTAGCTGATCTTGCTAGATTTGAACTGTGTTGGTTTGGCCTTTTTAAAAGATGTGTACATTTCCGACTCGCAGCAGCCACTAGTGACCCTGCACCAGAATACCAGCGTAAAGCTACATATTAAAGAAGACATTGTTTAAGGATTTTGAACACCCTACACATGAATGTGGGTAGTATGTGTGGATAATTAACATTCAAACTATGTATGGTGGTTAGAAGGTGACATTTAGGGGCTCCACAGCTCTTTATTTATGACAGTGCATTGGCACTCATTAGCAACTGTCACCGCTCCTAATGAAGAGGTCTTGATTATTGACATATGGCCCTTTTTGTTTCTAACTATCAAGCATATTAATTAAAATGCAGTGTTGGAAATCTGTTTGCTTTGTCAAGCAGTGATGGCTTCATGTTACGATGCAACATTGCCCATCTCTACCGGCAGAGCTGAAATATATGCTGTATTTAAAGCAGTCATGTAGAAGCACCTGTTGAGCACCTGCATAATGCAACGCGACACCCAGGTGAAAAGGCCATTGTAAACGTTGACCGGCCGGCACCCTGTTGTTGCCGAAACTCTTAAGTGTTTGAGGAATCACTTTATGGATTTGACATTTGTCTTCCTGTGCATTTGCATTCTGCAGATGTTGGAGCTGGTGTCTTTGTTTTCGTACAGAGAAGCACATCCAGCCAGTTTGAAGTTGTCCATTTCAAAATTCAGCACACATAGTTTACAAACGAAGGCGTAATCACATTATTCAAAGTGTTTTTTTTCTTAAATGGCCTTGTATTTAAATGGAACGGCTGATTTAATCCAACCTCCATGTTTAAGGGTATGGTGTTGTATGCTCTCTAGCACAGTTTTTACATAAAGAGCAGCAAGGCTTCTCAAACTCTTCATCTTACATTTTGTGTCTAAACTCAGTTAATGCAGTTGCTGAGAGTTAGATGAGTTTTTTTTTTGTTGTTGCTGGCACCGTAAGGAGACAAGTTGACCAAGAGCGGTGTAAACAGAATTTTGAATTCTGTATTCAAAGCAGATTTAGAATGCTAAGTTATTCATCGTCAACTTCCTAGATTGGTTACAGGGCATGTGGGAAAAAGTGTAATTAATATGAGATGGAGTCCACAGCAGCCTCTTACCAGACAGACGGCAACAGATTGAGAGAACAAAAAAGACAGGAAGAGGGTAAAGTGAAATGTTGTTCTACTTCAGGGCTATATATATACACACACACACACACACACACACTTGCACACTCTCACAGATTTGTGAGTAGCTCTACTTCACAAGTGGAGTGCTGCTCCCTAGTCAGCCTTTCAGGTCCCGTGCCACACAGTGGTGGGAGGAAACTTCATTTCAGTAAGATAAAATGAACGGCAATGTTTCTTTGATCCTAGTGGTCTTTGTATTTCTCAAACATGCTGCAATCAGCACAAAGCAGCAACCTAAGCCTTGAATGCTCTGAGCCTGGCTCTGTTTAATGTCAATTTACCTCATACTGTCAGCAGTTATACATCATAGTTAGTCAGTATTGCATTTCATGACCTTTACATATTCATCTCAGCAGCCTACCTTTTGATTCTTCACATGCCAGTAAAATTCAGCTCCAAACTAGATGGACTTTTTCTTGATGACATGGCTGGATTATTATCCATTTTTAACAACACCTTGGAAGCACATGTGTTATTGGTACCACTCATGCCCAGGACTAAAATCTCCTATTTGGGCCCTGAAATAAACTGTCGAAACTAATTTTAATAAAAAATTTAGCACAAAATACGCTGAAATTTGAACAGTTTCCTGACATGAGTCGCAATGGGACACAGCCCGATAATTTGACTGATTGGAGCGCATGCATGGCAGCATGCTGATGGCTGGAGTGCATATCAAGCTAATTACACAACATTAAAAATTACAACCAGAACAACTCTTCTCTGTGGTTGAGATTCACAAATAACAAAGGGGCGGTTAAGAAACAGAAATGACTGTTAAGAAGATGCCAATTATTTTCTGTTAGTTAGCATAGTGGAATACAAGCAATCATTAGAAACAAAATGCTTCTTGCCATTATGAAAACTGGCCATGTAATAGCTTTTTGCTTCATGTGTTAGTCTTTTGAACTTTTGTAAAGAGCAGTAATCTAAGGTATAAATATGATCTCTCAAGGAAATTAACCTTTTAATGTAACTGCGCAAATCAAATGCAGATGTTTTTTCTCTATGCCTGGATTCAGTAAGGCACCTGCTTATCAGATGTCAGAAAAGCATTGCTTTGTCTAGTGTGGCAGTGTTTTGAAAAGCACCTGAACTGTAAAGTGCTGAGAAATCCATTAAAAAATTCTGCCTAACCATGCTGCCTGAGCCTGGCTGCTGGTCTAGGCCGCAGTTAATTACAGTATGTTCACCAGCTTTCTCAATCTGAAAGTTTGTGTGTGTGTGTGTGGCATTCTCATCTGTTCCTGTTGTCTGAGGAAAGTGACACAGTGCATTAATCTGCCAGGCTGCTGTTCACCTCTAATGAAGTCTGTGAAGAATCCCTTTTAATTAAGTACAGGGGTTGAGGTCGATGCCTCTCCTTCATTTAAAAAAAAAAGGATATCTCCCAACTGCCAATGAGTGAGGTGGTGGTGGACATGTCTCTCACTTCACAGTCCAATCTATATGGGCAAAAGAGTGTGGAGGAGGTTGAAAGAGGGGGAACTAGTTTATGCAGAGTGTTGCCTCTGAATCCTCCCATATGTGAGATTTTCTGCTCTGCCTCTTGGGGAGGTACTTATGATAATCCATTGCAATGTGAGGCATTAGTCCACCAGCTTAACAGAATACTTCTGATAGGGCCACTCATGCTTGGGTAGAATCTGGGTTATTGAACCACAGCCATTGCCCTGAGAGGAAAAGGTTAGAAGCCTTCAACACTTTGCCCAGAGAGTTAAGTTTCTCTTTCTGGCTTAAATCAGTCTTTTCAACCCAGCAGGTCAACCAAGGCTAAGGATTTCATTTCTTGTTGAATAATTGGCAAATTAACTGCTCACAATCTCATTTTGTCTGCAGTCTGTCTAAGTTTTTCTAAAGCCTAACACACACCTTAAAAATGAGAAACTAAATGTTTTTGTACAGAACTAAATGGATATTGCCCCTTTGACAGACTTGTGCTGTAACATGGTATGACTTGCGCTTTAACATTTCCTCAGTAACAATTGTTGGAGGCAGTGAAGCGGTTTATGAAGCTCATCAGAGGTTTAAGGGGTGTCCTGTGCTTTAGAAAGGCTTTTAAATCAATTTCTCTTTTAATCACATTTTTATAACACCATTCAATCCATATTTATCAGGTGTTTCTGGACAAGCAGAATGGATTTGTCTTTTTTTAATGCAGCCATTCATTTCTATCTGACTTTTGAATGTTGATGCAACTGCAATGTGTTGTGTCACTATGCGGCAGTCTTTATCAATAGGCTTTGTGAAATATGGACATTGAAATGTTTTTTTCTTCAATTTGCTTCTGAGATCTAGCGTTTATGTAAACACATGCCGTGTTTTGTGGGAGAATGTAATGTGTAGAAAAAATTTCTACAGTTAATTACATTCCTCAACTGATAATACTTTATAATTTATATTCAATTTATTGAATATAAATTATTTTGACTTCCTTTAGCCTATAAGGCACAGAAATTCACTTGAGTCTGACCTTCCATACAATACTGCTATCGGACGCATTGTAAATGACACAGAACTTGCTGAAGTTTGTTGCCGTTATCTAAAGTTGACATACTTTACAAGCTTGGGAGTATTTTTGTAGGAGCATGCAGTGTTGATGGCTATGTATCAATAAAGGCAATGATGCATGGTCTACAACCCATCGTGTGTGTGCGGCGCCACTGCGTCTGTTTTGCTCGCTGAACACCGTGTACAGTTTGACTCCCGCCACAATAATCTAAATGATTTATGTTGTCTCTCTCGCCGTTAGCCACTCTACCGCTTCATGGCGACACATGGTTGGAACGCCGGTATTCTGCTTGGCCTTCAGGCAAGGAAGAGCAGTGATAAAGAATGTTTCTGCTGGCTGCCATTAAATGTCTGTCAGCATTCTAATTTTATATTGTGCCATTCCAGCTACAGGCTATTGAATATATCCCCCCCCCCCCACACTGTATATTCTCTACAGGAGAAGACTGTGGCTCTGAGGAAGGAGGGGAGTGGAGTGATCCTGGACTGCCAGTTACCTCATCTGATAGCCATTGATGAAGACCAGCTCAGCACTGGAATCATCCTGTATTATTTGAAAGTGAATAGATAATTTGAACTTCATATAATTCACACATTACTCTCAAATCATCACCAGCCAAGGTCCATTGCTTATGTTAATTGCTAAATAACAGTTTGCATATTGCATCTTGACCTTTTACTCTTCACTGTAGGAGGGCCGAACCCAGATCGGGAGCGACGAAGCATCATGCGGTCAGGATATTGGTGAGTCGAGGTCACTGCACTATATTCCCAGTTGCTGTTCCAAGCATTGGATGTTAAATAAGCCACATTTTGTTTTTATGCTTTCATATTTAATTGTATTTTAGTGCTTCATGGACCTGGGCTCCTCAGTGAACATTGTGTGCTTGAGAGCCGTGCTGGGACCGTGACTCTGATCCCTCAGGATGGTGCACTGTGTTTAGTCAATGGCTCTGTGGTAACTGATCCCTGCCAGCTGACGAAGGGTAAGCATTTCTGCAAAGCTTAATATGCTCCTGATATTCTTTAATGAACATTGGGTGGGAGGGAATGGGGGAGGGAAGCAAGGCAGGTCTGTAATGATTTCTCTCAAAGATTCCCAATGAGGCAATAACACACTCATCCATTTTGAATGCAGTTATATGAGATCACTGCCTTACATCTGCAAATGAAATCCACTTTATGTCCCTGGCACCCCCGCGGCAGCGCACTCAGTCCATGAGTGGATTGTGAGCGCAGCTCTCCACAGGGCAGATGCCATTTCTCTTACTAAACATTTTGAAGGGCAAGGGACCCCAGACAAAGCCCCAGGCCCTCCATTTAATTGGCAGATGGAGTTGATAGCCCCGACAGGTTTGAAGTGGGTCAGAGCATTAACCTTTCAAAGGACAGAGCCAAGCGGAGCTGAAACTTCTGCCCCCCTGAGCAGACCCTGCTTGCCGGGGCTAGGCGCTTTTAACGCTTACTGCCTCCTCACTCACTCTGCTATGTTTCCAGAGATAATAACTGCACACAGAACCAGGCAGTGCAGGGCCCTGGCTATGCTAGTCTCTTTTATAACCATTTCAATTTATCCAATATCCCCTTCAGAAACGGCTGCATCTAAAGCTATTTTCTTGAACAAATGATAGTAATTTTCCATCCCAACAGCAGCTGGAATCCATCCCAGGCTGCTCGCTCAGGTGCTTTGTCACTCGTCAGAAGTCATTAGTAGTAGCAAGATTAGTATTTTCTGTGCTGAGAGGAGGAGGAGGGGAATGAAGAGGAGACCTCGAAAGTCTGTGGATGTGGCTGTATGAGCCTGATATATAAACCCTAATATCACTTCTACAAGACTTCTCAAGTTTCCTTGGACCATTTTCTCTGGTAAATCATTCCTCTGGTCTAGGTCACTGCCAATCACATCGGGGATTGTGTTCTTCATGGCAATTCATTCACTTAACCTCAGCAAAGGAAAATGTTGGAGAACTTTTTGTGCCACTTATCAACTTTTTCCGAAGTTCAGGGCAGAGAACAGTTAACTGCAATCCCGTAAAGATGGGCTGATTCCCAGAAATGGGAAGTAACGAAGTACAAATACTTTGTTACTGTACTCAAGTGGATTTTCTGGTATTTTTACTTTACTATTTATTTTTTGGGGTGACTTTTTACTTTTACTCCTTACATTTAAACACAAATATCGGTACTTTCTACTCCTTACATTTCACAAAACTGGCTTGTTACTTTAGTTTAGTACTAAAGGTCGTCTATCAGGTGTTATTGGGAGTGCATGTTGGAGAATAGCACGGACACGCGCTGCACATCGCGAGCGTTCGAGCGCGGCACAAGGAGAAAAAAGTGAGAGGAAAAAAATACCTAGCTGATAATCAGTTGAGATCGTGAGAGTCTTTGAGAACTGTAAGTCATATAACTTATGCTGTCAGTTTATTTAAGCTTGTTGTTGTATTGGTTCTGGCACATTTAAAAGTTAGCGCTTGTGTTCTTCACCTGTTACCTAGGTTACACCTGGCTGTTGATTCAATATAATGGCAATTGTTGAACGTCCTTGCTCATTCAGATAATGTAATTAATAGTGGGTTTAATGTTATTTATTAGCATATATGATTCCTATGCATTGTGTATGGTAGCCTTTACAATGTTTATTTATTTTATTACCACACACAGCCATAGCAGAGCTACCCATGCTCATGTTTATACTGATGCTTGATTGTAATAAAGCATCAACAGAGAAGATGTTTCCGTCTGTGTTTTAACAGACTCACCTGGGTCCAAGTTGGAAACCTGAATCGGCTTTGAGTCCTGTCGTAATCTGGTCCTCACCAAGTTTAAATTAATTTCACTAGTTAGTTATTTTTGCATCATCAATACCAAACTGAATCTAATTGGATGGGAATATACACAAACGTCTCACAAAATCACACTTGAATTCATATCTTGCTACTCGATCAGAATGTTATTAACCTGGAGTCTCTGTCACAATAAATAACCTATATGTTTTAGGCCTGTTGGCAGACATCCATTCAAAACATAGCCAATGACATATGAAGAGTCTTTTTTTTTTTTTTTTTTTTTTTAAATTTTTTTCATATCAACTGTAGTTTCTCAGCATGCTCTCTAGTAACATCTGTCTGGTCCAGGTAACTTTGATGTTCACAACGCTACTTTTTATACTTTAAGTAAATTTCATAGCCTCTACTTTTATTTTTACTTGAGTAAAAAAGTTAAATCAGTACTTCTACTTTTACCAGAGTATTTTTTTAACACATTAATCTTTACTTCTACTTGAGTACTTTTGCCATCTCTGCTGATTCCCATGGCT
>NC_048423.1:15649641-15695865 GCF_013103735.1 Etheostoma cragini
CCCCCCCCCCCCACCACCTTTTGTGCATTGCAGATACTATGCCCCACCTCCTAAAGTTTACCTGGTGGACTTTCAACACGATTACTGTCATTTGCATCTGTCTTGGAACGCATAACATCTTGCCTCTGTCAGTCTTTCTTACACTCTGTTGCATAATTCAGTGCTAGGTACAGCAAATGGTAAAGCTGATAAGTGAGTTAGTGATTTGCCACTTTTTTTCACGCCATACCTCTTTGGTTCCCTCCTAGGTGCCATCACACAGCTAGGAGGAGGAACCATATTCCGGTTTTACCACCCGAATGAGGCTGCCCAACTCAGAGAGCAACACCAGGTATAGATACCCAAAACCACGAGACAAGCCCGGTTTTGTTTTCATGCTATCCTTGTCTTTTTGTAAAGCTGAGGGAGCCTTTTTTAGAAAAGTTCCTGCCACAACTGCATTTTCTGCTGGTAAGGTTTTGAAAGCCAGTCAGCATCATGCACTTTGTTCCCATAACTACTAGCTGTAATATCTGCTGCTTCAAACATTGCTCATGTTGAACTCAAATTCCCAGTTCACTCCACATGAGAAACTCCACAACACCACTAGTTTGCAGATTACATGCAGATTCTTTCTAACCAGAATAAGAACTGCTGGCCACTTTTCAGCTACTGCTTGTTGTGCCTGTTTAGCATTGAACTCTACTTTTTAGTTCTGATTAATTTGCTCACAGGTAAAAGTGCTAGACCTGCACATCATGATCAATCTCTCCACAAAATTGAATTGTTTTCAACCTTGGAGAAGCTCTCTGCTTTTTCTGAAAGGATGCCAGGTGCATCAGCTTTCAACACTGGCTGCTTTTTGTCCAGCTTGCAACAGCTCCGTCTTGGCTTTCATTCACTTTCATGTGGTTTTAAAGAAGCTTTGTGTGAATGCACACTTTCTCCTGAGAATACCACCTGTGTTTCTCTCCAGTCATTTGTTTTATTGTTTGAGTATTATGAAGTTTTAGTTACATGAGTGGGTGTAAATATAAAAACCTGGCTGGTAAACAAAGTGTTTATGTGCTGGTCAGAATTAAATGTATCATTGTTTATTATGGCTTTATATGTTAAAACTGAAGTGGTGAGTTTAAAGGTTTGTGGTGTCACTGTGTTCTTATCAGTGCAGTTAGGTTAGTCCGTCTAAACCGGCTTACTGTAAAAAACTCATGTGTGGGTTAGTGTTTGTCAGAAGGCAAATGCAAGCACTCTAAGGGGATGAATACTCTTTATACACAATTAATGAGCATTGATAATTACAGGATCTGAAAAATATTACTATAATGTGGACCCTCAATGTATTTTAAAATTAAGTATCTACCTGCCTTAAACTCCTTTTGAGTCCCCTTTAAGTATGTTCTCATGTGCTTTATATTTTATGTTGTGAAATGGGTTCACACAACCATTTATAGACACAGCTGTACTTCTGGTTTTTGACAGCTTTCTGCTCTCTGTATTACTGAAAATTGCACACCATTACAGCCAAGTAAATCAAACATCCAGGTCCCGCTGTGGTTCCAGATGAAGTCTTAGCCATTCATTTTCTAACAGTCATTCCACATGAGATGGTCTCAAAAGTTCCACATTTGCTCAGTCTTAAAACACAAATGGAATGAAAAGAGTAAATTCAGTTTGTAATTTTTTTTTTTTTTTTTAACTATATTTCAGTAGTGGCAAGTTGTAACTGAATAGTTCTTAAGAATCTGAAAAACCTATATAGAAGCACAAGAATGGACCTGGTTGCACATTACAGCAGCTTTCACAGAATGCACAACACTCTTGTTAGATTTTGACATTTGTCCAAAGCTCTTCAATCTATCCTCATGTTTTGTGAAGAAACATTCTCATGAACACTGACAGCATATACAATTATTAAACCATTGCATAACTGAAAATCTATCAAAAGTTAGCTGTCACTCATTACTCCCACTCGGACAGATTTACGTTTCAGTGCTGTCTCATTCCGTTTGTCTGCAGATCGGGCTGCGGTCTGCCTTCAGCTTGCCCTTGACTGACACGTCCAAATCGACTGAGAATCTGTCCAAGGTGATGCAGCAAAACCCAGGGTGAGACTCATGCTGAAGTGTGTTGGTGTGATAGCTCTCTCTCTACTCAGTGTGACCCAAGCATAACTGAACCCTGTCCACCTCAATCTCCACAACGTGCCTGCTTATTGAGCAGCATTCATTGGGTGCATAGAGCAACTCAAAGCCATAAATCATGGCAGCATTTCTGTGATGAGAAGGGGGGAAACATGCAAACAGCCATTGTCAGGTTGCTTCATGTTCAGGTTGCTGAGCCAGTGGAAAGGTGAGCCTTCTGCAGCCTCTAAAGGCCTCTAGTTCGGTAGGTTGTGCACTTTTGTGTCCCATTTCCAAAGTTACTGCAATGCACTAAAGTTCAGCTCCCCCAAATTCCCAGACTGATTGGAATTGAAATCATTCCACTTTGCTTCTCTTAGTCCACATACAGCGGCAGATGATGCAAGCCACTGTTATAAGTTTTGTTCTAAAGCTTTTGTTGTGTCACCAAATTTAAGTTTGAGTTTTTATTTCCAGAAATGACATGTTGAAATTTACAGTATGTGGTCAAAATATAAAAAAAAGGCTTACTTGAAAATGTACTGTTTTTGGAGGTATCAAACGTGCTAGGTGGGCAAATTTTCTTATCCTCGGTAAAGTCTCATAACAGAACCTTTTTAATTAACATAATACATAAACTTTCCTTAACTTAAGCTTGTTAAGTATGCCTTTTTGATTTGACATTTTGCCACAAAGTTATGTTGAAGTGGCAAAGGACTCTGTATTAAAAGTCCTACTGTAGACACAGCTGCAACTAATACTGTCACAGTAACTTTTGATTCAGGTTAGTTCATTGAGTTATGACTTCTGTAAAAATGTATAATCAGGATAATTTCAGAGAGAAATATATATGCACAGTGGCTTTTACTAACTAACCCTGTGTTAGTGCTAGCTCCTCACTATTATTTACCATTTCAAAGAAACAGAGCACATTTAGGTCCCGCCCCCACCAGAGGGGAAAAGAACTCTCCGGTCTCCGTTGACTTGTATTGCGTGAAGATGCCTCCTTAATTTTGTCTGCTAGCAAACAACGCAATGCCTCAAGTCTGATGTCTGGTTATATTAAGTTTTTATAAGTTGCCAATCCGAAACTTGTAACAAAATGCTTGCTGCCAACAAAACGTTGGCCATATTGTTAGTTTAGTGTCAGATAACAATTCTCCCTGGTGATTCCTCACGTCTATCCGTTTTCATCTTTAAAGCTCAGTTTTTCAGATCAGCAGCTTATAAAAACTTGAGTTGTGGGTTATTTACCCTGTTGGTAGTAAATATCACCACACTGCAGTCTTGAAGCATTTTGGCTGTTTGCCAGCAGACGAAATTGACAAGAAGGCACCTTTGCACTGTAGCGAGCCGAAGTCATGACCCTCTACTTCCGGTCCATGGGATCGAAAAAATATGAACAAGGGACGGGAGACTTTTTTTTTTTTTAAATGCTTTTTGAATTGAAATTCTATTTTGAATATCTATTTCTATTTGTTTATTTTTTAAACAAAAGTGCAAATCACCGACGACACCAACACACAGAAAAAACACTACACACACCAAAGAAGGCCCAGTGCACCTTTTCCACCTTTCCTTGCGGTCAAATGTTAGTTTATTGGTAAATTGTTGAAGTATAAGACTTTGGAAAAAGTAATTAGACTACACACTTCAATGTTGCATGGATAACGTCTCGCTGAAGCTATGTCTGTGTGTATGTAACGTTGGTGAAATGAGCACAGGATCTTCCTGGTTCTTTTGCTTATCTGCTGAATACACTTGATTGGATAAAATATCAGGTAAGATAACGTTACATGTGCTGTGGAACAGAGCTAGCAAGCAAGTTGAGCATCAAGCTAGGTGATGTAAATTGTGTGAGAAGATATGTAGTTCACTGAGCGATTTCACACAACTAAGTGGTACTATGAAAAACCTATGGCAAACACTTTTTGGGTTGAAAAATTAGTTTTTTAAATTGACAAATTTGGATATTTGTAATTCATTTCAATTCAAACTGATCAAAAACTAATTTGTCTCTATTGTTCATATTTTCTTCTGAATTAAGCTCCCATGAGGTCCACTGGAAGGGGCATAACTTTGGCTCTAAGAGCAGATGTTGTTGTTTTTCCTTCTCCGTTGGACGTGGCTTTCAGAGCATGACGGGATGTGCTCTGTCTCTCTTAACGGCACTTTTCTCAAACTACAACAGCCTACCAAACTCAGACATTATGTTTATGATCTTTATACCCTGCCATTGCCTTGGAACTGTGTGACAGGCCATTGATCTGTCAGTGTTCATTGAATTAGTGCCCAAAATCCAATTCACTCTTGAATGATTCACCACCTACTGAAGAAGCGAGCAATTTGAGACCCTCCCCTGGTCTCATGATCCATCTGATAAGCCTGATGTTTTACAACATGTGGCGCTGTCTATTTAATTTCCCTCCCAGTGCAGTATCCACAAAAAGCAGCGCTTCCACTTAGGTGATTCATACTCAGTCAGTCCCGACACCAGTAACATTGTTCCCATCCCACTGGTGGGGGTGGGGGTGTGTCTAACTTTGGAAGTGGTTATAGCAGATCAACAGCAGGAATGACTGTCAGCAGAAAGCTGTTAGAATATGGCAGTACAGCACATTGTCATTTAGACTGGTTGTTTGATTCCTCTGAAAGCACTATAAAATATGTTAACCTCCCCTCATCTGGCACGCTGACCAATCATCTGTTCAAGCCCTCAAGATGTAATGAAAGTGAAGGTCTTTTTTTTATATTTCTCTCTTAACTTAGATATGTATTCCATCCGTGTTTGTGTTTCATAAACTCCCTTGTAGCAAGGTCAGAATTTATCTCGGTTTGCCCAATCATCTTGGAAATAACACTCAGTGGGAAATAAGAGCAAATCATTTGAATTCAAACACTGATTGTGGATATCTGTTCAGCTCTGGGAGGGACAGCAGCTATCATTGAACTGACCTGCTGTTGCTTGAGGGGTTATTCCTTTGCCACAAAAGCAACCTGCCTCATTATCGGCCACATCGGCTGAATCACAGACTTTCCCACTTAAGAGTTAGGAAAGGAAGAGGCTAACTGCATTAAAAACGCCAGACCTGTTCCTTAAAGCAAGGGAACACTTCACAGGTTTGTATTTACCCAGATCTTTGATTCACTGATTTGAATGCATGAAATGTCAGTGTATTTGTGTCCAGCCTTGGCCTGAGGTGCAAAAAATGTAGCTTTTAGTTTAGAAACATAAGATGAATACATCTGCAAAAGACAGGAAAGGGCCTTTGTCTGTTCTGTAAAGTTTCAATGCTTTGTATAAGTGTATGAATTCATGACCAGCCACAAGACCCACTTCTTACCTACTTGTAAAAGTTGGCCCACTTGATTCATTCTTTATTAAATGGACTGTGTAACAGAGGCTGTATGTAGAAGTGCAGCTCTTTCAAACCTAGAAAGTCTGGACTCTGAGAGCTCCCAGTGATGGAGCGGGCCAGCTGGTATGCAACCCATGCAGCTTTTAATGGCCACCTTGGCTCTGAAAGTCCCTCATCTGACAACCCTCTCTACCATCTCTTATCAGAAGGCCAAGTGGACACTTTACTATTGGCCTCCTCTGCCCGCCGACAGGCTGTTACTAAGACCTTGAGTCTCCTGAAAGTGTTTTTTTATACTGGTTAACATCCAGCACTGTCAGAGCTCCTGTGCCACATAACACCTCCGGCCATTAGCTTTAGTGCAGCTAGAACAATCTCACAAACCCTTCTAGCGCGGAAGGTTGTGTTTTTGTTGTATTTTTTTTATTAATTTCCGTGTCATTTTAATTTAAGCTATTATAACATTCCAGGTTTTTTTGTCAAATATCTGTTTGAGTTTCATAAAAATGAACTGGAAATGTTTAAAAAATGGTACGAGATGTGTGAGAATGGTGTGTGTGGAAGGATGTAGGACTTCGATAAAATTAGTGTGCATGTATGATGTGATGACTAGGATGAACAAGAAGCTCAACCAGAAGGAGGTGGAATGGCAGCAGGTCCAAGAAAATCTGAACCGATGCAACCAGGACATCAAAAGACTTTCAAAGGATAACAGTGGGGCTCCCCATCAGAGAACAGAACAGAAGACAACGGGGGCAGAGATGGAAGAGACTGGCAATGGGTGAGTATGGGGGAGGCAAACTGTGCTCTCCATGGTGATGGCAACAAATCTGTTTGTGTACCAGTTTTGTTCGCAGTCATTTCACAGCAAGAACCTCTGCATGTGAGCAAAGTGTGTGACAGAAATATACAATGGATACAATGTTGTCAGATTCTTTGACTGGGAATCCCAGATCAGTGTTTTTCCCATTTAGTCATGAGTTTTTGTTTTTTTTTTATATATAGAGCACATTTAAAACCAGCCTAGGCTGAATAAAGTGCTGTATAAAGTTACATTATGTTATAAAAACAAAGGATGACAAAAATATAGACTCGGTGAACATCAAACACTTCTTTAAAAATGTCCTTAAAACAACGGATATGCCAAAGAATAAAGACGTGTTTTAAGATGAGAGAAAGATCTCTGCAGTAGAGGTTGTTCCAGTGTCTGGGGGCCACAACGGAGAAGGCATGATCACCATTTGTTATCTGAGACTGTGGAATAGCTAAAAGTAACAGATTAAGATGATCTTAGGTTACAGGGGGGATGACTTAGGGTAAGGAGATCAGCTATAGAGAAAGCGGTCAATCCATGTAATGCCTTAATTTTCAGGTAATGTTACTTGTTTTTGATTTCTATATTTGACCGGTAACCAGTGAAGAGAAGCAAATATCGGAGATATGATGCCTCCTTCTGGTACCAGTCAACAATCTAGCAGCCGTGATAAAGATGATTGGCAAATCCCAGAGTACAAAGAATTAAAGGAGTCAATACAAGACAAAATAAGAGCATGAATGACAGTCTAAGTCCTTGCAACAGAGGAAGGATTTTAGTTTAGCAATAGTCCTGAGATGAAAAGCCACATTTGACAACAGAACTAATTTTTGTCAAACTTGCATGCTGGGTCAAAGATGAAACCTCGCAAAGTACAGGACAGGCTCTGCACTGAGCCTCAGGATCTGCAAAAATCCTTTAATCGTCACGAGGACCTGCGCTGTGATGTTGTCAATGCTTTAGCGCTCCCGCTTTCCCCCCTTGTCAACCTGCTGCAACACACAAAGCTCAGCCAAAGCCTCTGTTTACTGTCAGAAATCATTCTGAGCCGTATATTTGGTTTCTGCGCCCCCCTCTAGAGTGAGTATTGTATGTAAATCCTCAAATCAACATGCACAGATTCTATTTAATTTCACAGCTAGCAGAGTGGCTCTAATCTCGAGCCATTTGGGCTGTTTACTTTTCAAATCTAATGGATGGTTTGTTTTTTGTAAAGGGGAGGAGTGGCGTTGTTTTGCCTGCAAACGGTATGAGGTCTCCGGTGTCACAACCCGGCAAATATTTAAATTTGCTTTTGAAAACACAAATCCTGGCAGCCTGTATGAGCATAAAAACACAGCTGTATTGTGCACACGCCTTGTTTTTGATAGAATCTATAATTTAATTCTTGTCACTTCACTGTCCTTTTTCAGCCAGATGGATACGCTGGATGAAGAGTCCAAAGTGCCAAGCAGCCTTCTTACCTCAGCCACAATAGAGACTACAGTATGTATTCCTATTTTATTTGTTCTAGGCTTACAGAAAATCACACTTGATTAAGTACAATAGAAATAAATGTATAATCTATGATTAGTTTCTGCATGTAACTAAATATGATTTGTTTCTAAGAAATTAAATATAATTTGTTTTGGGTTTATTGAGCCACCATGTTGCCGCAACTGAAGCGCTTGTCCCTTTTTGTCTTTGAAAAACTAAGCCAATAGTCAGTAGCCCCCCCTTCCCCCAGCGAAGCCCAATCCAGATTTTTATGAGGCATGAAATACTTTTTCCCTTGGCTTGTTTATTATGCACATATTTTCTTTAAAAGCCCTACAGGAAAGTGTAATAGGGTTTAAATGACACTCATTTTGTGAAAGCTTATTGCAATAAGAGCACTTTTGAACTATTTGTTTATACATGTACCTTTTTATTTTTCACTCCATTTTCCTGTGCATGTATTTATGTAGTCAAATATAATGAATACATAAATAAAGATGCGTTTTTTTAAAGGGGGCTGGGTGAAAGATATTTTAATGCCTTCCTAGCATTGGCAGTACTAATTTTGTACTCCATTGCACAGAAATTTTGGATTACTGTCTAAACTCCTTTTGGCATTTTATTTCCTCATTTCTCCTTTTCTCTTCCACTTTACACAATATGAACTAGGCCAAACCTGGAAAATATCCTGTCCATCACACTACTGAGTTGGACGGAGACACGCTACAGGGCGGGATAAGCACCAGGGATGGCCAGGAGCAGGACAGGCACATGTGTCATAAATCAAGGCCAGGGCTCATGTCTCATTGGCTGTGGAGTAAAGCTCAGAATGGCGCTAGAGTTGCAAGTTGTAAAGGAAAGAAGATTTGGTCAGGGGATGCCAGCCTCCAGGAGACAAGTGTCCTGGGCCTGGGTGATGGATGCGGCACAAAGCCAGAGGGGAATGCTAACGAGATCAAAGGCATCGTGGCTGACTGCTGCAAGGAGAGACCTGGCTCTGGTGGGAGCTCATTAGGCAGCATGTCCCACCTGCAGAGCAGCAGAGAAACAGGCTCCACGTCTGTCCTCCCACAGACCAGCACTCCTTCTCAGCTCGACATAAGGCCTCTCAGCAGTCAGGCAGCCTGCTGTCCACCTGAGGAAACTACCTCCAAAGCCCAGTTTAGCTGTGGAGAGATGGCTGGACCACGGGGTTTGGAGGAGATCCCGGGGGTGTGTGCGATCAAGACAGCAGCACCCACAATTCAACACTCAGGCCTGGGCTCTTTGGTCAGCAGAGCTTCTTGGATTGTACAGGATGCAGGGCGTCTCCTTTGGAACTCTCCCACAGTATTGCAGCAAGTCAGGGAAGAGGGACTACATCCTGTTGGGGCCCGCTGGTCCAGTCATGTTGTCTCTCTGGTCAGGGAAAGCAATTTTCTGTCTATAGTGAGGGACAGCCAGGTCTTCTCCATGGTTAAAGGGAGCTTGGTCTTCTCTTTGTTAAAGGATAGTCACATTTTTTCCATGGTGAAAGATCTTCCTCTCATACAGTACATCCAGATGGAGATAACTCAAAACCTTCAGCCTGAGGAGGCAGCTCAGATGATTCAAGGCTGCATTATTCCTGACACCACACGACTTCCAGTCCCAACACCAACACAAACTTTTTGCAGGGTAGAAGAATTGCCAGATAGCGTGCCACTAATCCAAGATATGTCGACAAGGAATAAGAGTATTGGGGATCTGCGGTTACCCCATAATCAAGTCATGGCTGTTATTCATGCAAAGCAGGGAGACAAACTGTCTCCAGAGCTATTGCCAGTAAAACACATCAGTGAGCCAGAGGTTGCCCATGCACCTGGAGACAAAGTTCAGGCATTGGCAAACACCAGGACTGTGCAGAACAAAAACAATGTCAAAGTATTTACTCAAACATTGATAGAATTTCCTGATTCCATTTTGAAGCTGCAAACTCTGCCATTGCCAGACATGATGGACACTATACAGTCTATCATCTCCACCCCGGTACTCACCTTCCAGAAGATTGTCTCACTCTATTGGCTGAATGTTGCTAAACGTAGCCAACCTGAGCCCCGTCCTGCCTTACTGATCCTGTCAGAGACTGGCCTCTACACGCTGACTACTGACTCTGGCCTCCTGGCTGTGTTCCATCAACTCCCCTTGTTGCAGCTGAAAGAGGTGCAGATAGGCTTAGCAGGCCACAGTCTGCGTTTGATGAGCACTACAAAGGAAAGCATCCTGGCTGTCTACACCCACAGCCAGCAGCTTACCAAAGAGCTATGCTGGGCCATACTTGGTGTCACCTGCCCTGGGGACAACAGGGTCTCTCAGCACCCGCTACTCCATGGAGACTTGATGAAGTTGTCTTTAGACTGGAATGCCTGTGTACCTGACTTGCTGCTGGATGCTGGTTTAAGGATTCGCTGCCAGTTTCAGAAAAGTCTTGCTGATCTGGTTTACCTTCTTCATTGTAACTTGGATCACAAAACAGTAACTCTGGGCGAAGTGCGGCTCTTACTATGCACGGGTGTAAGGGTGTGCTTCAGCCCCAGTAGCCACACCGAGGCTCTGGCCCAGCTTTTACTCACTGATACCCACCTTGGCCTAGTGCAGGAAGATGCGGTCTTTCACCCGACTCCACACTCAGTCACCATAGCGCCCTGTTGTCCCCAATTCCATGACTTAACTCTCCGCCAGCGCTCAGATGTGCGCTGTGTGCTGGTGCATGATGAAGACAAGCGTGGAGTTGTCAGACTGGATGTAATCCTGTCAAATGTGCGGGGCAGGGGTCACCCTGAAAGCGTGACTAAGGCAGCTACCCCGCTTGCAAAAGCTTCAAATTCATCCTCGAATGCAGAAGTGTGGAAATTAACTTTCAGTTGCTCCTCTGAGGCCGCCTGCCTGATTAATCACTTGTCAAATGTCTGATCAAGGACTGAACAGCCAGTAATGAACAGCCCAGCTTGAAAACACTCACTCACAGGGAGCAAAAGTGCATCCCAACCAGACAACGCAAAGGACATCTTCACTGGCAGATGACAGTGAAAACTATGACCTAGTTTGAAGTTTCTGTATTGATTTGTTTCTCTAGAAGTTTGTTATTTTAATAATGCATGGCTTTAGCACTTTTATCTTTAAAACCCTTGAATTTCTTTGTTTTTGCATTGTTATTGTTCTCCCCCCCGTATCTTTGTCAAAGAGGCTGTCAGTTTAATGCGGGATGTTTTATATAATTAGGGGTTATAGGTTCAACATTAAGGATTAAAACATGTTTGTACCTGTGTCATTTGTTTCATGGGCATAGTAATTGTTTTAAAAAAAATGATCTTAAAATACAAATCCCAGGAAAATTATCTGTTATGTTTAATAGGGTGTGTGTGTATATATATGTATGTCAAGTTAAGGTTATTTTATTTTAAAAATATATCTAATGAAATGGATGTGTGAATATCTTTGTTAAAATAAAAGGAAGGTAAATCCACTGCTGCTCTGAAGTTGTGTTTACCACTTAGAATGCAGACAAGCTCTGATAGTTGAGCGTTTAACTTGGGAAAACAAAGGAATTCAGAGTCTGATGCATTTCACTGCTTTGTGTAATATTTTGTCTTTCTATCTGTCAGGCTTTCTTTCACTTCCTACCATTGTTTTCTTCAGCCTCTCTGTATTCCACTTTCATTGCCACTAGAAAAACACTTGCATAAAATCTTAGTATCTGAGGTCATGGTGGACTTTCTTTGTAGATACTACCTGCACAATTGCTCATTGGGTTTATTCCTGCCAATGAAAATTGATATCACTCCAGCATAAGACTTAATAATTTTATGAGAACTGCTTTAAATTTTGAAAAGGTTGATGATGCCACATCTCTACGAAAGATCTTCGGATTCCCACCACAATCGTTGGAGCCGAAGACTTTATGCACCTTGTCTTGACTGAGTGACCCCCGTCCAGCATGGAAGACTACAGGGGAAATATAGTGCAATCAGTTCTCTTGTCTGCTACAGCATGAGGGATGGAGATTTATCCTTGAACGAAGAAACTCATCACACCTCGTAGCAGTGAGGTTTAAGCCAAGATGAAAGCTCAGAAATGCAAAGGGTTGTTTTTTTCTTTTTTCTCAAAACGGTTAATTAGCATTCAAACATTTCCTGAATATCATTCCTTCCTGTGAATAAAACAGACAAATCCAAATGAGGCTAGTTTAATATCTTCAAAATGAGTCATTCTGCAGAAAAAATTCTAAATTGGAAATGAAAGGTTCAGCAGGCCACCAAGTGAGTATAATTAGTAATTTTAGAAGTATTAGTGATTGTTCTAGCCATGTCATGTTAAAATGGGCTGGTGACTTTATTCATTCTTGGGTCAGTTTACTAATGTCTCCAACCAATCCCGCCCTACCCAGTACAAATCCGACGCCTGCAGATTATGTTTTGTGAAACAGTTATTTGGGAATGTTGTTGGTAATCTTTAATTAGTCAGCCCACTCCCCCCACCACCAGTACAGCACATTTCCCCTCCCCCCACTGATACGTCAAGCACCCCCCCCCCCGCTTTACATTCACACCTGGCCAGGTGAAGAGACAGCTGGAGAAGCTCCACCAGCGTAAGGCTGCTGGCCCGGACGGCATCAGCCCCAGGGTCCTGAAGACCTGCACCAGTCAGCTGTTCTCCAGTGCCTCTTCAACCTGAGCCTGCAGAGGGTGCCACTGCTGTGGAAGACGTCGTGCCTTGTCCCGGTCCCCGGGAAGTCGACTCCATCTGGCCTTAAGGACTACCGCCCAGTGGCTCTCACATTCCATGTGATGAAGGTGCTGGAGAGGCTGGTCTTGGCCTACCTGAGGCCACAGGTCTCACCCTCTACAACTGTAGAGGGTGGGACCCTCTACAGTTTGCCTACCAGCCTCGTCTGGGAGTGGACAACGCTGTCATCTATCTTCTGCAGCGAGCTCATTTGCACCTTATATTTTATTCCTATTATTATTTTGTGTACAGTTGTGTGAAGAAGTGTTTGCCCCCTTCCTCATTTCCTGTTCCTTTGCATGTTTGTCACACTTAAGTGTTTCGGAACATCAAACCAATTTAAACAATAGTCAAGGACAACGCAAGTCAACACAAAATGCAATCTGTAAATGAAGGTATTTATTATTAAAGGTGAAAAAAAATCCTAACCATCATGGCCCTGTGTGAAAAAGTGATTGCCCCCTAAACCTAATAACTGGTTGGGCCCCCCTTAGCGGCAACAACTGCAACCAAGCGTTTGCGATAACATGCAATGAGGCTTTTACAGCGTCCTGGAGGAATTTTGGCCCACCCATCTTTGCAGAATTGTCCTAACTCAGTTACATTAAAGGGTTTTCGAGCATGAACGGCCTTTTTAAGGTCATACAACATCTCAATAGGATTCAGGTCAGGACTTTGGCTAGGCCACTCCAAAGTCTTCATTTTGTTTTTCTTCAGCCATTTGGTGGTGGACTTGCTGGTGTGTTTAGGATCATTGTCCTGCTGCAGAACCCAAGTTCGTTTTAGCTTGAGTACACGAACAGATGGTCGGACATTCTCCTTCAGGATCTCTTGGACAGCAGAATTCATAGTTCCTTTAATCACGGCAAGTCTTCCAGGTCCTGAAGCAGCAAAACAGCCCCGGACCATCACACTACCCCCACCATATTTTACTGTTGGTATAATGTTCTTTTTATGAAATGCAGTGTTCCTTCTACGCCAGATATACTTGGACACACACCTTCCAAAGAGTTCCACTTTTGTCTCATCGGTCCACAGAATGTTGTCCCAAAAGTCTTGGGGATCATCAAGATGTGTTGTGGAGAAATTGAGACGAGCTTTGATGTTCTTTTTGCTCAGCAGTGGTTTTCTCCTTGGAACTCTGCCATGCAGGCCATTTTTGCCCAGTCTTTTCCTGATGGTGGAGGCATGAACGTTGACCTTAACTGATGCAAGTGAGGCCTGCAGTTCTTTGGACGTTGTGGGGTCTTTTGTGACCTCTTGGATGAGTCGTCGCTGCGCTCTTGGCGAAATTTTGGGCGGCTGGCCACTCCTGGGAAGGTTCACCACTGTTCCATGTCTTCGCCATTTGTGGATAATAGCTCTCACTGTGGTTCGCTGGATTACCAAAGCTTTGGAAATGGCTTTATAACCCTTTCCAGACAGATAGATCTCATTTACTTTCTTTCTTAATTGTTCCTGAATTTCTTTGGGTCTCGGCATGTGTAGCTTTTAAGGATCTTCTGGTGGACCTTACTGTGTCAAGCAGCTCCTATTTAAGTGATGCCTTGATTGTGAACAGGTGTGGCAATAATCAGGCCTGGGTGTGGCTAGAGAAATTGAACTCAGGTGTGGACAACCACAGTTATAGTATGTTTTAAAAAGGGGGGCAATCACTTTTTCACACAGGGCCATGATGGTTAGGATTTTTTTTCACCTTTTAATAATAAACACTTTCATTTACAAATTGCATTTTGTGTTTACTTGTGTTGTCCTTGACTATTGTTTAAATTGGTTTGATGTTCCGAAACACTTAAGTGTGACAAACATGCAAAGGAACAGGAAATGAGGAAGGGGGGCAAACACTTTTTCACACCACTGTATATTGAATGTATATTTTTTCCTAGTATCTCATTTATATTTATATTCTGTGTTGTGTGACTAATGTACGTGTGCTGCTGTAACACTGTAATTTCCTATTTTGGGGGATAAATAAATAAATATATTTATCTAATGCTACCAGTACATTATTTCTCAACAACTGTCAAAACTCAAAGTTGAGGAATTTTATTTTATTTTATTTTCACTGCAGATTTGCTATTCCATTAGTTCACTGGCTGCTTTGCGTCTAAAATAGACCGAAGCTCTTCTTGGGCACAGCCTGTTTAAGAGGAAGTGCTTACTCTCAGACAGCAGATACACATACCCACTGGCAGGCTCTGAATCTCTAATCATTACACTCTGTGATTTCCCACTGGGTTCTCCGGCCCTAATACGCACATTCATTGACAGCACATAACGGGATAATTTGTTTATCTCCTCTTTTGGAAGCATGTGAACGTGACCCAGTCAGTTCTCTTGTTGCTTAGCTGTTGATGGGCATAATAATTTCTGTCAATCCTGATCATTCTGTCTGCCCATAGAATCCACAAAAATCAAGTGATTCACTTATTTTTTTTCAGAGGTTTTAAAAGCTAATCCGCAGCCTACTGCTCAGGTGTAAATTGGTCCTGAATGAATATAGTTTTGGAATCAAATCAGTTTCAACCCAAAAAAACAACTTGTTAAACCAACAACTCATTTTTCAGCGAAGCTGGCTTCCAAATTTAACCTGGAAGTGGCCTTTGAAAATAGGGGCCAACGGATAAGCAAAGAACAAGTTATAATGCTGGTGGTAAGTTTGCCCTATATTGCAAAGACAAAGCCCTGTATGGTCTCTTAGAGAATCAACAGTACACGGTAGGTGATATGGGAGGGTGCTGTCCCCCTTGTTAGTAAAATTACCAACATGCATGCATGCCCCTTGTTAACCTGCCATCCCTCCTCTCCATCCCCTACTAGACGAGAGAGTGCCAGGGCAGAGGGGTTGTTTACTTGAATATGGTAGTTTGACTCATTGATCTTTTCTCTGACTGAGGTTTGTGCAAGTTAGGATCTATGGTCCAAACCACAGCTCTGAGATATCAGTAGCCTAATATGCTGTGTACTGGTAAAACTTTGTGTGGCATATTCTTCTTGGATCTATAATATAAAACTCAGGTGCGTTGTTACACTTAAGCACAACATATAACATACCTTTCGTAATCTGGAATTGCTTGTAAGCATCTCTTCTCACTTGGCCAACTACTAAAACCTCCTACTACTATAGCATGCTTGCCTGTCAACAGCCCTGCCATGTTGGACAGCGTTGTGAATAAGAGATTTGTCTTTTTCACTACCTACCTGAAGGTGTTGAATCACCTGTAGGCCATGAATGCACATTGGAAGCAGACGTTTGTTTTGTTTTTCTCTGTTGAGATGCCGGGGACAACTGCCTCACTTCAACTACTTGCAGCTCGTGCCAGTGATTCTAGGCTCTGGTGCTGCTGGTGCTTGACGGTTAACAGCTAGCTTGAGGTGCGTGTAGCCAGATATTTTGATGTTTTTCACAGTGTTAATGAGCTTCTCTTAGTACTTCCATGCCATCTGGGATGAAAAGAAAAGTTGTCTTAATGACTTTATTTTGACAGTATGCTGTATATCTTAATGGTGATTTTAGACATTTCTTCGAACTGTCATTGCAGGAGAATCACGTGTGGGACCTATAAGATAATATAAATGATGGTGCAGTTTAATTAATTAAGCCAGTGAACACAGGTCTGGAATTGCAACATCTGAATGGAAGTAAATCAGGCTTCTGCTATAAACTTCTGTGCAGTCAGGGGTTTTTCCATGTCTGTTTGTGTTGCTGCCCTGCTTGTTTTCAGGTTTGGTACATGCTTGCTGCTGGTTTCTTCTCTTGAGTTCTTGGCTGCTATCTAGCTATGTACACTATAATGGTAATAATTGTGAACTAGAAAATGCTTTTCCTGCTATAAATGCTGAAAAGCTAAATTTCTAAAGCTAAACTGTATAGCTGTCATAATGGCGTAAGAAGAAGGTGAAGTAGTGAGAATAGTAGAAAAGTGGGAATTGTATGGGAAATGTATTTCATTGAAATGTTGAATAATACCAATGAAGTATTAAACAAAAGTGTAATGTACACATTTGTTTTTTGAAAAAGGGTTAGAGGGTAACGTAGCATTTTGAAAAAAAAGTGATGAAAAACTCAAAGTACAAGATTTTGAAAAAAAAGTAATTTAAAAGGGCGAGCCAGGAAACTTTAGTGGACATGAAAAACACGCTCTTTATATGCCGTTTCCTACATATTAAATGGATGTCTGCCAATAGGCCTAAAACCTCTCGTTTATTGTGACAGAGACTGGGACTCCAGGTTAATAAGATTCTGACTAATATTCCCATCCAGTGAATTGAATTTGGTAGTGACTACTTGCTGGTTGCCTGTTGGCAGCAGCACTGAGCCAGTGAGCCACCAACAAATGTATGTGGAAAACAGTAAAAACATTGTGTGTTGAAAAAACCCATAAAAAAAGTCAAAGTGTAGTATGTCAAAAAACTGATTAAAAGGTCATAAAAGTATGTCAATGTCATATAATGTTCTAAAAAATCATAGCATATCATAAGGAAATCATGGTATAGTGTATTGAAAAAAGTCATAGTATAATATGTCAAAAAAAGTAAAAGTATGTCATGTTGAAAGAAATGACCACAAAGTCATGGTAAAGGATTTTGAAAAAATTAATAGATTAGTAATCGAAAAAGCCATAGTATAGTCAAAAATAGTCATGGTAAGTAAGAAAAAGTAATAAAGTCTAAGTAAAGTATGTCAAAAAAGTCATGGTACAGCATGTCAAAAAAGTGAGAAAAAAGTCATAGTGTAGTATGTTGAAAAATGTTTAGTTAGTTGAAAAAAGTCATTGTATTATTTTTTAAATGTCCTTGTGTGCAGTGCCTGGACTGGGTATGGAAACTGGATCAGGTCTGCAGTGCCTACTTGCTGGTTGTCTGTTGGAGCAGTGCTAACCAGTGAGCCAGTATGCCACCAATGAATTTGGACCAGGACAACCTGGAATGGACCTGGACTGGATGTCGATCCTGGGTCAGACTCTGCTATGACTACTTGCTAGTAGCATTTTGGCAGCAGTGCTAACCACTGAGCCAGTGTGCCACAAATAACTTATGTTGAAAAACGTCATACAGTGTGTATCAAACCACACACTTCAGTAAGTGCACTAACAGGCAGTACACTTTGTACACCACGTACTGACTCGCACATTTGCACTTATCAGAAATGACGATCACAACATTTCAACCCCTCTTCTTCTGTAAAATTGTGAATTTCACCCGGGGAGAGCATTCCCACCACCTGTTGTTATTCATTTTGATATTTTAATTAAAAAAATAATGTGATTTTATTGAACGTTGCTTGCATCTGTTCCGCGTCCTGCGAGGATAAGACAATGGCAACGACATGTCATTTGCTTATTATTAGCTGAAAACAAACTGGTATCTTGATATTCTTTTTGGTTGTTTCTTTCTACTACATGTTTTCAGTTAATTACTTCTGTTTATTCTTTGTTGACCCCTCTCTTTAATGCATATTTATTGTTTCTGTTACTGTTCTCCTAGCTAGAATGAGAATTTTATAAAGGCTCACATCATATGTAATGTTACATGTGTTAGAACACATTTAACACAATTGCAATACAATACAAGAGTGAGAGGTAACAAAATTGCTATTTAAATAGATCCCATGCTTCTATTCATTTATAATTATATGCTTGCTGCATTCATAGAAAGTGCAAATGCAAAAGATAACATAACATTAAATAAATGTAACAGAATTTTATTTAAAAGACATCACTGTGCTTTAAGGCTCAAAATCCCAGACTGTACTGCCAGCAAAAAGGACACAGTCCCAGTGCTGGCACTGTGTGTAAGTTTGATGGGGAAGGGGACATGAGGGTGGACTTCAGACTCTCCATGAGATCCTTCTACGGTCTGATAGCCATCATTGCTCCTAAATGAGGGATCTCTTGTCCTTGTTAGACCCTTAAGAGATTGATTATATACATCAGATCAAGGCAAAAACAGCAGATACATTATAACATGACATTACCTTTAACGTTACTAGTTGACAATCATCAGCTGATCGCTACATTGCTGAGCTAACGCTCGCAGCTGAGCATTTACAACTTGTTAGGAAAGCACATCTCCCACTTTAATCTTCTACTGTGAGAACAGTGATTTAACACAAAAAACAACAGTATGAACAACACATGTTACATTAAGTTATAACTTATTTGCCAATGATTAAACTGTGCAGCTGTTGGCTAAGTTTAGCTTGCTAGCACGTTACAGTATGGTACCAATATACTATATGATTTACAATACCAAAACAATTACAGACAGCAAAATTAAACAAACAAACAGCTGGCTCAAATGTTATACAGGTTTAGCAAAAAGACTCACGTTCAACTTGCATTTGTATTGCTCCACGTACTTGACCGCCATTATTAAAAGTAGAACCTGGGTCAGAGGTATAGTATTGGTGTAGTATAGTAGTACAGGCATAGTACAGTATGTCAAAAAAAGTCCCAGTATGTCATTATTTCTTTTTTTTTACAAAGTCATAGGCAGTATGTTGAAAAAAGATAAAGAGTAGCATGTCCAAAAAAACTCATAGTATTGTGTGTGGAAGGAAACGTCAAGGGTCAGCCTGGACTGGGTATCAAGTCAGAAGAATAAATGTAAATTTAAATGTGCTGCATATTTATAGCGCTTTTCAAGTCTTAACAACTAGTTAAGATGCTTTTACATCTACAGGAAACATTCAACATTCACACACATTCACACTCCGATGCGCAGCACCGGGGGCAACTCAGGGTTCAGTGTCTTGCCCAAAGACACTTCAACAATGACTGCTGGGGCGGGGATCGAACCACTAACCTTCCGATTGGCAGGCAACCACTCTACCACTGAGCCACAGCCGCCCCAATAGTATTGACATAGTCTAGAAGTACAGTTATAGTATGTTGAAAATAGTCATAGTATAGTAGGTCAAAAAAGTGATAAAAAGTCATCCTATAGTATGTCGAAAAAAGTCATATACTATAGCATTTTGGAAAAGTGATTATTTTCTACATGCTATACCATGACTTTTTTATCACTTTTTTGACATCCTATACACTATACTACAATTTTTTTTCAATAAACTATGTACTATATACTAATTGTTTTTAAACATTACATACTATGACAGTGGAGTACCATACATTTTTATCCCTTGTTTAAACACACTACACCTTGAGCTTTTAATCACTTTTTTCAACATGCCATACTACAACTTTTTCTACATTCTATGATAATATTAAATTGTTTTTAACATGAATGCATTGGTGGCACACTAGCTCAGTGGTTGGCACTGCTGCCAACAGGCAATCAATAAGTAGTCACTGCAGACTCTCACCCAGGATGGACACTCAATCCTGGCTGGCCCTTTTAATAACATTAATCGATATACAGTTCTATGAAAGTTTGCTAAATACTACACCTTTACTTTGTTATCTGCTTTTTTTTCAAATACGGCGACTTTTTATCACTTTTTTCAACAAGCTATACTATGACTATATTCAACATACTATAACATGACTATACTACTAGACTACCGTTATACCAATAATAAACCTCTGACTAAATGTTCCATACCAAGTCCAGGCTGGCCCTTTTTATTGACATTTTATTTAAACATACAATACCATGACTTTTTTTGGACACACATACTTTGTCTATTTTTTGACATACTATACTGTGACTTTGTTTAAATGTTTTTCAATATACTGTGACTTTTTGATCACTTCTTTTGACAAACCATCCTATGTCTTTTTTTTAAATCATTGTGGCATGTCGAAAAAGTCTTTGTTTAATGATAAAGTCATAGTATAGAATGATCCAAAAAATCATAGTATAGTATATAAAAAGTCATAGTATAGTATATAAAAATTTATTATGTTGTATATATATTTATGTATATATGCATATATACATGCACATTTACATGTTGAAAAAAGTGAAAAAAGTCATGGTATAGTATATCAAAAAAGTCATAGTATAGAATGTCAGAAAAAGTCATGGTATTGTATGTAGAAAAACAAACGCCACGTAAAGGGCCAGCCTGGACTAGGTATCAAACTCTGCAGTGATTACTTGCTGGGTGCCTGCAGCGCTAACTGTGCGACTGATGTGCCACCAAAGAATTTACGCTGAGAACAGTAATTAAAAAAGCCATTAAAAAGTCATAGCATGGTACGTCAAAAAAGTAATAGTATAGTATGCTGAAAAAAGTTATGAAGTCATTAGTCAAAAAATGCCATTAAAATGTCAAAGTGTAGTATGTTGAAAAAGTCAATGTATAGTGAATAAATCATGTGACAAAAAAGTGAAAAAGTCATAGTATAGTGTATCGAAATAGTCATTGTACAGTACGTCAAAACAAAGGCATAGAATATTACATCGAAAAAAGCCATTTAAAAGTCATAGTATGTGATGTTGAATAAAGTCATTAAAAAGTCATTAAAAAGTAATAGTATTGTATGTTGAAAAAAAAGTTACGCAACGGGCCAGCTCGGATTGGGAATTTAACCTGGGTCAGAAGTCTGCATTGTCTACTTTCTGGTGCTAGTTGGAGCAGTGCTAACAATTGGGCCACTAAAATATATTATGTTGAGTACAGTCATTTGGGTGTAATGGGCTTTGTGGCACACCGTATTCCCTCCAAAGGTTGTTGCTGATTTTGGACGTTTTGGACACCATGAGGCCAGCCGAGGTGTTCAGTAGAGGATAACATTGTACAGTGCTGGTGGGGTCAATATGGCTTTTCACTCATTACATTCTCAATTTTTTCACATACCTTAATTACATATAAACTGCTGAGCTCCTTTATTCTGTGCTACTGCTACACTCAGCGGCAGCAGTTACCACATAAAGCTTATACACCCATATAAAAACGGTTTCCTACTTATTAAGCTACGTAACATTTCATAAAAAGATGATCTGCTCCAACCCATTCATTTGTGCAAGTTAACACTTAGTAGCCTACCTGCTGATGTGTCATTTCCATCTCATTTCAGTAGAAGGTGCATTCATCTCATGGTCACAGTACATTCCATAGTGGTTGTGAAAGTGGGGGTGAAAGTTAGTATAGTTTACTGATTTAGTATAGTGAGTACAGAGCCCAAGTAACCACTTAGTACATATTCACCTTATATTCAGTTTTGGTATTCATTGTTTTTATTTAAAGAAATGAAGAACTCTTCTGCCTAGACATGAAACACTTGAAGTGAGAGTGCAATGTGTGTACGTGTGGTGTGAAACAGTAGGGCTTCTGCGTATGTTCATTAGCAGATCAAACCAAAGTCACACCAGCACTTTCTTGTTGAAGGCTTTATGTCAAGGACACTTTTTCAAGTTCAATTCCAGCTGAGTGTCTTTTAAATGTCCAGTTTCTGAATCCACACTGTTTTAAATTAATTTCACTCAAAAGCAGCAGAACGTAATTAACTTCATAGCTTTACTCGCATCTAATGAAGCCGAGTGTTTGCCAGCAATGGCAGGTTTTATTCAGGCCTCTGATAGGACGTGTTGGAGATAAGTCTCAAAAGAGATGGGCCACAATGGCGACCTGAATATCACTGGCATCTTTGAGCGGCGCTCATTTGTGAATGTCTGTCCATGAGCCAGAGAAAATTCTCTGGCCTCTAGAACGATATGTTTGTCACATAGTGTCATTTTTAAATTGGACTCCATCTCTCCCTGTGTACCCCTGCTCAGTTTTGGACCTCACATGAGCTTCACTAGCACTTGCAAGAACTGTGAGACATTTACCACCATGGATTGTGACAGATTTCACAAGCTCGATTTTACTGTTGCCCTGGGGGTGGGGTGGGGGGGGTGGATTGTGCTCACCATCTGTTGATTGTGGCTGTACCCAACACTTCCATAAGAGGCTGCCTTTCTGCCATTGCTAACAGTCCAATGACAGTTCTGGTGTCTACACAAAAAACACGTTGACTGAGATTTCTTTGAAGGTAAGGTGTGGTTTGTCTGAAGTTTTTGTAGTATTTCTTGTGTACATGACAAAGTTAGCTCATGTCAAACATTTACTTTAAAGCTTATTTTTTTCAAACAATTGGTATGTGAGCAAAGACATTGGATTTCATTTCACCCAATAACTTATAATTGGCTCCTCTGGGTGATACAAATGAGAGTTTTGAGCTTATTACTCTGACTTAGTTTAGTCAAGTATTCAACCATGTTGCTGTTTTACATTGCTTGTGGGTACAGGTCTGTTAATTACCTAATTTTCTTTTTGACATTAAAAATTTGTCTTAGTAAAACTCAGTGTTTATTAGCTTTCAAGTTGTCTGGGGCTGCTTCTGTGTAATTCTTTTATTCATACATTGAATGTGCAGCCCAGTTCATATTTGTGCTGCTTGCAGGGCACTGCAGTCCTTTTGAGACCTCAGAAGTGTTTCTGGTTGTGTTGTAATAAAAGGAGATGGAGGTGCTATGCTGCATGTTGCACACAAGAATAGAAGAAAGAGATGCAACTTCTTCTATATATTTCACAACATAAATGTGTAAAGGAGTCAAATAAGTTATTTTCCATAAAGAAGAACCACACAATGTTTTGGTTTACAGAATTATATTGCTCTACTACAATGGGAAATGTTTTCGACTTCTTTTTGTAGAATGTGACTTTTTGTGTTTGGTACCAAGTTGTATCAACCTTTCTTTAAATGGGTGAGTGTTAGCTAGCTGGCATATTTTCAACAAAGATTTGTGGTTCTCTAAACCTCGGGCCCCTGACTGTTATTTATGGGTGTCCAGTCAAAAAGCCAGCTCATTGTAAATAGGCAAAGGGACTATTGGATGATAAGTATGGTTGATAGATGATGTTGCTACTTGTACATGCACCTCATGTCAGCATGGTTCATTTAGAAAGACTCTGGCACACTTCTTATTTAGCAGCAGCTGGGTTTCAACTTTTCACTTTATTATGAAGCAAATGATTGTGCCACAACTATGCTAATGCTTATTCAATTGGGGCTAAAGTCAGTGGGGCGCTGTTAAATTAGATTAGTAAATTGTCCGTAAGAATAGTCTGAGTCGTCCTCTTTTCACTCGCTTCTTCAATGCTTCGAGGTTCTATTGTTACTCTACATCTGAGGGTGGATGCATGACGTTAACACAGGACTGTCTGTATGACCAGGTGAATCTTAAGCAGGCACACAATATTCAAATCAAGAATGGGCTTTATTATTCCTGCTTTTGTGCCTCATGTTCAGCTGGTCCAATTCAAATTAACACAGGGAAACCAAAAGTGGCAATGCCTCACATCATTCATGACTGAGTCACTGATTTCATTTACACAACTACACTAATGTGGTTAATTCTGTAAAAGTCACAAAAAGTAAACTACCTACTGTGTATAGGATGGACAAGGAACGTCAATGAGCAATCACCGCAGTGTGATGTGATTTAAATCAGACGTTGTGTACTCAGGTATGTACCTGAGATTGCTATTCCAACTGCATACAAGAAAAAAAACATTATTTATCATTAAGGGTCATCAAGTAATTAACCTCCAACAAAATGCAACAGCCCTGATAAATCTCTGCCATGGCTGATAGAGGCCAGAAATAAAAACACCTAATGCCACATCTTCACAACAGAGATGAGTAAGCTACTTAATTAGAGAACAACATAAATATAAGTAATGTATCACTATTGCAATTTACTGTAATAATAGTAGTTTTTCATTTGGCTTGACAAAAAGCCTTGAAATGCTGTTTTTTATTTATTTTTTGGCCCCTCCCCCCCTCTTTGGAGGACAACTTTATTTTTAATAAAGCAATAACTTTTTCATGTACATAATGTGTTACATATTTAGATGTAGATTTACAGTCATTACCTTTAGTGTTGTCCTACCGTAACCATTCATCCTGTTTCAGTGAGACCCTGGATCCATATAAAGGCGGGCGGGGGGGGGGGATTAAAACACTACGTACAGAGTGATACACGAAAAAGGCGACAAGGTGACAGACAGACAACAGAGGGAGTGAGATGGGATGATATCAGAAGTGACAAGATGAGACTGGACAGGACAGTTGACAAACACAAGGACATATTAGTGATGAGGTAGGATGATTTGTAATTCACATTGGGTGTTCACGGTTAAGGTGTTGAAAGGAGTTGGCAAGCCTTCTGATGCTGATGTACTGTAACACCGTCCTCCATCGCTGAGCAGGTGAATTAGTTGGAAATATTGTACCAAAGCACAAACCAAAACGGAATCAAATCAGCCTAAAGTGACTGAAGAAAGCCTGCAATTGCGAAGCCCATAGCAATCACTCATAATTGCCATTGATCAACAACAGTATCAAAGCATTGCCAATATAGCTCAATCGTTTGTGCAGTAGGACTGAAAGAACTCAAACTCAATGAAGTTTATCACCTTGCAGTGCAACAAATTAGCACTCTCAGAAACAATCCTTCGCATTACATTTGGCTGGCACCAGCAGATGAAGTGCCACAGTGGTGATGGGTGCTATCAGCACAGCTTTCTCCTCTGGGGCCTGACAAACACGACATTTACGGCAAGCCCTCTGACAAACAGGACAGGGCTGTTTTCCAAACCTGCTGCATTTTACTTTTATGGGAAGCGGGCAAGAGTGGTGACAGGAGGAGTGAGTCCAGACTGCTGATGCTGCCGATGTTGAGCTCCATCTCTACACCTCCTCTAGGCTTCCAGCGTGGTGCCATTAATCAAGCTGCAGAAGTTAAGTGTTACTGGAGGCATCGCTGTGTTATAAATTGCATGGGAAATGCATAATTACTTAGCAACAAATCAAGTTTACAGTCATACCGTATTCAGTTGGGGATGCATTTAGTTTCTATTGCTTTTCTGCAAGGATAATAATCACTGCTTTGGACCAGACGTAGTGCTGGCTCACCTGATTCAAATGAGACCAAAAAATACTTTGAAGCCCTATGGGAGCCACTGAAGAGCAGAGAAGTAGAATAACACGTCTGATTGTTCTTTGAGCTTCTCTTTGGCCTCTCAGATGTCTTTCATGTGTGTAAATAGCTGGTTCTTGTAGAGTACGAAGGATGTTTACACGCAGTGAATTTCATTGGCAGGATGTTGAAGGGATGTGTCTGTCCCTGCTCTCTTCTTCAGTGTTACAAAGCCAGACTCAACTGAGTCCTGGCCAATAAAAGCAAATTTCTCTAGGACTCAAACACACGCACACGCACACACGCACACACACAGGTTTCTTGATAACCTTCTGATTCCCTTTATAACTTGACAATCTATGTCCAACTTTGCCAAGTTTTTGTAATTTCCATGCTGGTTCACAAAGTTCTGTGTTCCAGATTTCATCCGAGTGCTCTGAGATGCCTGTTCTGCTTTAAGCCAAAAGAATGAAACAAGGAGTGAATTTGCTCATTATTCCCCGTGTCTGTGGCCCATGCGCAGCACCTTAACCCAGACGGAGAATATTTCCATGTAATTGGTGCTGGTGTTGCTCCTGTTGCCATTTAGTATTTTTTTATATGTCCGTGCTTTTTGAACGGAAGAAACAGGGTGCAAAGTGTCCCTCACTACAGGCGGCAAATTACTCGTCAGAACGCCACTAACACCCCTGTGCGGAGCAGAGCTGCCGTAAAGGCAAAACAATTTGTCCAACATGAATAGGCTCCCTGGAGACTGTCTTAAGTGTTGAATGACCTGGGTGAACCCACACTAATCCGTGGCTGGGAGTTATTCAGGCTTGGATGGCTAACACTTATACCCTCTGCACAGCAATTTGAAGGCTGTTTATGCAAATTCAAGGTGATCTGATTTTTCTCATGGCTTAGTTTACTGTCTCTCTCAGCCCCCTGGAGACTCCTGCAGTCACACCGATCACTCTCACTCCCTGCCTGCACTGATATGTCAGTGTGAGTGGGCATGGATACAATCTAATACTGTGCTTCACTTAATCAAACCTTGTTACAGTATAGATTATTCATGGCTTTAATGACATTTTAAAAATCTTAGTAAAAATGTAAAACAAACAGAACAAACACGACTTATACGAAAACTATGTTACTATTTCAGAAATTGTGTCATATTTTGTACATACACACATAAAGAGTTGACACATTTACGCACGGAGAAATCAATTTGAGACCTTAACTTAAGAAAGTTTTATTTCATTTAAAAAAAATGTTTGCCTACTGACAGTCCTCTGCAAGGGTATCTATGTGATGCATTGTTTGTAGAGTACTGTTGTTCATACAGGAGGGGGCAGCAGTGAGCCATGGGTTGTACATCAAGTTTGACTTCCTACCTTTCTCTTGTCCCTCTCTCTTTTCTCATAAACAGAATTGTGGTCTGCCCTCCAGACATCTGCTCGGTTGTAAAGGGAATGAATAAATAAAAACAAAGGGCTATGAATGGCGCCCCAAGAATTTATGTTCCAGGCAAACATATATTCTGTTTCAATATTATAATCCTTATTGGTACATTTATTGTTTGTGTCAGCGTTTACGTTTAAGTGCATCCGTGTTGCTGTGTTATGTCTTTGTAAAAATGAAAAGCCAGGCAACGTATAAGAGGAAAGGAGAGGCCTGAGGAGAGATAGGAGAGCAAGGATGGAGTGAAGTTAAGAAAGAAAGTATAGCGTGACAGCCAGTCACTGTACAATACAGAGCACAGATCATTAATTAATGCTGGAGAGAGTGTGAAGTGAATCGATTCACCCACTGAGCACGACACGCACTAACACCCCCATCTAACAGCCATAGTGGGGGGTAGCTGGGGTGGTGGTGGGGGAATCCACACTCCCCTTGTCAGTTCACCTCCATTGTAATCACTTCTAATTGTTTCTAATGGCATGCAGTAAATATCTGGAGGGAATAATTCAATACACCCATACCCCCTGGTTTTTCTCATCAGGTCCTTTTCTGTCTGTCATGCTGTGTTTCTTTTTTTTTTGCCAATTCAGTTCAGTGCCGTAAGCCTTGGTTAAAATAATTGTTTCATAAGTGGATTTTTTTGTTATGCTTTTGTTTTTGTGTGTTCACTGAGCCCGTGTCATCAGTACACATGGAGGGGTGTGTATGTTCCTGTCAGGGGATGACAGCTGGCCCTTTCTGCCCCCTGTTACAAAAAAGACTCTGTGACTGCTGGAGTGTGACCAGCCTCTCGCCCGTTTAACACCCTCCTCTTCCACCCCTACAGCTTGGCCTGCCCCGCTACTTTGCTTGTGGCCCTCTCTCTCTTTAGATCCGCACTGCATATGGGTCTGGTCAGCCATGAAAACCTGCTCAGCCCAATTAGAAGCAGCCGCCAGCTGGGCTTTCCATCCATTCTTCCATCCCTCCTCTCTGGCCCAGCCACGTCCCACTATGTTCCCCTCCTGTGGCTTCACGCTCCAGCATCCCACAATCAGAGCCTCTCTCATGGCCATAATCATGCCAAGCTGATGGGCACACTATCCCTGGCGCGTGGATGGAAGCAGCGATTTGTGACACGTCTCCTCTCTGCAGACCACGCACGCACATCCATGCTATTGCATCTACACATACCAAGGCTAGCTGTGATGAAGGGTCCACAATCTCCCCTGCCAGATGCTGTGTTTTGTCTCTGGCCCCACCAGCTGGTTTGGACCAAATGGCTGGAGAAAATAAAGCAGTGTGTTATTGAGTTCATATCTCAGTGGCTGGACTACAGTGAAGCTGGCTCTGCTAATTTCTCACCAAAACACATTCTGGCTTTATGGAGGTAGAAGGTGGCTGGAGGAATTAGGTATCATTCAAAATGTCTGAATCAATCATGGCTGGCTAGTAACTGTGGCATATTGGTATTCACTTTTTCAACATGGATTTCTTGTATTACTGAAATAGTTTTGCATTCTGGCTTTAAATTCATTACTTTGTCTTCACTATTGCTCATGCGAATATGACACCGAAAAGTCTTTCAGTACAAAGTGACAGACCATTGTCATTTATTGAGTTTAAAAAAATATTTTCAGCAAGGAAGGTTTTCCCTTTCTAATGGCTTTTAGGTTAGTTCAACTGCCTCACCTGCAGTTCAGGGACCTAAGCGAGGCATACCATGAACATAAGGTTTTACACAATGCAAAACCGAGAATCCCACAAGAATTTCTGTATCGCATGAAAAAGCATTAACTCAATGATAAATGTCAAACCTTGCTCTTGATGTTTGACTATATGTCATTCACACTGAGACAAAACCAAATAATTGGCCATCAGAAAGAGAAATAGGCTATGGTTGTGACATATGATTGTGACACTTAATCTTCTATCAAGGTAAAAGTATTGTATTTTCAATTATTTAACATGTGATCAGAAAGACACTAAACACATGTTTTCCTTTTTCTTGTGTCAGCATGCTTCCTATAATACTTGTTTCAATCACAAAGTTTTGATTCACCATTGTACTTTTGGGGATTCTAAATTGCATGGGCTTTGGAAGTTAACCACTCAAAATGGTTTCACTTTTCTGCCTTAGCTACTTCTCTGCTGTCTTCTCTCTTATCCCACTGTGCAGCCATCAATCACTGATGTAGGCCTGATTGCACATGAAATGGCTGGATTCCATTTTGAGGTGTGACAGGGGCCTATTTTACACTGCTGGCAGTGATGGCTGCATGTCAAAGCTCGTGACAGGATGCTCTCCACCCTGTCTCCTGAGGTTTGGGAGTCTGAGGGGCCACCGGCCCTTCTTGTCCTCCTTTTGTAGAAGGTCTCCGACATGGCTTGTTTTAGGCAGAGGCAAAGGCAGTAATTGATTCCTCTCTCCTCTCTGATTCCGCCTGTGGCTCTCAGGCGCTGGCTGCATCTCTTCTGAGAAACAGATGAATAAAAAGACAGAGCGTGAAGTTTATAGCCAACAGTCACAGCGCTGACAGATGGTCAAACTTCACGTTATCAGCGCCCAATAGAAGTCCGGAATGTGGTGGTTAGCTTCTGAATTGGCTCCTGAAAGGATGGGTCATATATATTAGAGCAGAGAGGATTGAACCGTGACGAGCTGGAAAGATGGGAGATATTGCGGCGGGCAGACACCGAAGGTGAGAAGGACCTAAGCTCACATCTGACAGGCTACATTAATAGATTGGTGAACTGATAGATGCACGGTGGAATGGTGTGATGAATAAACTGATTCGACCACAGATATTGAATTTTTATTCCTTTTGCTAGAGCCAGTGAGAAAGGTTCTGGCAATCTCCGGTGACGTGTTTTAAATTTATCCAAGTGAATCTCGCAGGAATTAATTTTTGAGTTTACTCAGAACAACATTATTATCGCTTGCTGACTGACCCAATCTAATTATTATAAGCTCCACATTTTTTTCACTAAGTCCACATAATATCAAAAGAACAGAACATTCATCATAATTGTGACCTTGTATCTTCCTGTCAGCAAGACTGACTTAATCAATTGCAGAAGTTGTCAGCTGTGACAAGAGGCGTTTAGCCTGGAGACAAGAGGGACGGGTGGCATTGACTGTCTACAGACGCTCGAGCCTTTCTCCATTAATGCCGGTGTCCGTTCCAATCCAGACAGCTCGACTCAGACATGTTCCAAAACTTTGTTTGCCAAGTTTGCTTAATCTCTGCTGTCTTTTTTTCTTCACTGAGCACAGGAAATAAATAAGCCAATTAACAGTGAATGAGAAAATCTCCCTGTATATTGCAGTATGAAGTGTTTAGTGAGTTGCATCTCACGGAGAAGCTGTAGCGTTCTGTGACAGGAAAGCCTAAAGAGTGGTGTTTTGTGTCATTTTTAATCAGCTTTATCAGCTCGTTTGAATTGTCAGCACCTCTCAGCCATGCACAGGCAATTTGACAATGATGCTAAATGAATCATATTTATTAATGGAGTTCACACAGGTATGCGTCATGAAAATAAACTAACCAATGTCATGCATTCTGAACGGTTTTCTCAGGAAACATAACTGAAAATCTTGTTTTAATGAGTTATTTTGAGGAATATATTGTTATATGTATTTATTCACCTTACAAGACCTGGGAACATGGAAAATATCCCTACATGTCGTCCTTTATCTGCCCCTTGCCCTGAGATGACTGGTGTGTCTTCGTCGCTGAATGATTGGATGCGAAATGGCACATTTAAATGGCATGCTGTGTTGAAGTGATTTTCCTGCCTACCTTGATGCCTATTTTGTTATGTAAATTCATGATACATTAACATAACCAGCAGGAGTTCGGAACAGAAAATAATGAATCCTGGTGGGAAGGAGCAGCGCTCTCCACCCTTAACTGTGAATTAATAAATACACATACAGTGTGCACCTAAGGGTCAAACCATATACAGTCCAGCAAATGCTTACCACACTTAGGTGTTGCTCGTTGTTGACTGAAGGCTCCCTTAGGGAGAAATGAATGTTATGGCACCCATGTAATAAAAAAATATGGTTTGCAACCGAAGGATTCTGAAAGGAGCATGTCACCCTAAACACCTAATGGTCTGATATCCATATTCTGCCTCTCAACGGGCAAATCAGCATGTCATAAGATGGTGATAAGACCCCCAACCAGCAGCTATATTACCAGGTTCAGTTTAGCTCACCTGCCAAATGTTTGTAGTCCACCATTTCAACTGTGTGGTTTTTTAAATCTTATGCTGTAAAATGTTTTATTATTAAATCAACTCCTCATAACTTCACCTTCCTTTCAAACATTTTCTCAGCATATGAACCGAGCTAAATTGGACACAGTGGTTGGGATGGCTCATTCACTTTTCTCTGGCTATCTCAATTCACCTGATACTGAATGCACACAGGGCCTCACTTACTACAGCCTGTTGCTACGGCAACACTTCTCAGAAGCACTGGAGGACTCCAAATGCTCCTTCAGCGCTGATAGGCAAAAGGGCCGAAACGCAGAAGCAATCAAGCTTATCTGGTTTCTCGTGAAGATGTGATCTCATATTTGTTCTGGAAAGTAGATGTAATTCTTCACAGCATTGTGAACAATCAACAACAAATTACAGCAAGCCTTCCAATACGCCCAGTAATCTTTGTGGAATTTCAGCACATTTATCACTTAAGTTTGTGACAACTTCTTTGGCAATAGTAATAGGTGACAGTTGCCAAGAAGTGGCCAAAAGTGGTTGGGTTAATCACACAGGCAGAGGCTGCTGCCATCATTAATTTGAAAAGCTCTTAAAACAGTGAGAATTTTTGTTGATTGGTGCTGTGAGTTTGCCTGTTTGCAGCGAAACGCATAATATTACCACAGTAAACACACAAACTGTTAGACTGGAGATGCTATTTTCTCTCTTTTAGACAAACTAATTCAACATAGCTACTCTGCTGAGAACTGTGCATCAGAGGGTTTCATAGGAATCGTTACATCAGAATAATGCAGTACATTTGACACACTAATGATTCTGCAACAACTTTAATAAAAAATACTCCAGATTCATCTTCATTGAGCTCTGATAAATATGAGCCATTTCCAGAAGGTTCCTGGCAAATTCTGGAGCTCTGCCAAATACAATATGCAATCCATTCTAAACTTTGTGAATATATTATAGATTACAGTACTATTCACGTGGACTGCGCAGTATACTGTAGTGTTGCCAACTTGACGGCAATACATTTCTATGACGCCTGGGGTATTGACTTGCCAAAGAAACACATATCTGTACACACACTGTATCTGTAGCAACTTGTAGGTGACCATGGTTCACTCACAATTGTAAACGTTTGTATGTTCACACTGCATTCCACTTCATTTTTTACAAAGTCCCAGACGGACACTGTTGCGATCGGTATGGGAGTAAATCATGTTGCAGTTCCATTTGATGGGGCTTGGTTGTTGACTGATTCTGGGAGTCTGAAAGCAAGCACCGATTTTGTAGCCCAGTATTGTCAGCTGTCACTGTGAATTATGCTACTAGAGTATCAACAGTGGCCGGCATTTATGATATGTTTACTCTTCTGGAAAAAGGGTCAAACTCAGATTTAGATATTTAGACTTGAGACAAAAAATGTATTGGCCAGAGATATTGGAAACCTGCTGCGTTTGTTTCTCTCCCATCAGGTCGTGAAATTACAAATGCTGATAAGACGTGCTGATGTTAGTCCGTGTCAGTTCCGTGTTGTCTGGTGATGAGGCAGTGGGCGAGGAGTTTGATTAGCTAGCACATTGGAGTGTGGCAAGGTGATGTAAAACTGAACAAGTGTTAGCTTGAGTAGAAAAAGGTAGAGAAGCTTCATCACAAAAGGGATAACGGGGGCATTAAAGAAGCGTTCAACGGCCCCCCCCACCTTCACTTTAATGAGTTGGAGAACATCAGCAGAAGCAAACTGCTCACAAATAAGGCTGTTGCATTTCTTAACGTCCAATGTAATTACTGAGTATTTTAGAGCCGGTGCTTTTCATTTTCTTTCATTAAGCTTTCCGGATGTTGTTTTTTTCCCGTGGAAAACAACATGGAAAGTTTATTTTAGTGACTTACAGTGTTTGTCAAGTTTTTACTCAACTTAAGTCAACTTTTATAAAGTAAATAGTGAGTAACTACTTCTTCCAAAAACTAAATCAGTTACTCAGTTACAAATTATAAAAGTAACGAATTATTTTAGAAAGTAACTATTGCGGGTACTTTCAAGTAAATTTTGAAACTTTTAAAATGTATTGCCGCTCATTCGGGCTTGCCTTCCCTGTCTCTCATTGACTAACTCGCTTGTGTTGACAATGTGTGCTTTCAACACCCGCCCAACTCTACCTCTGATTACCAAGGAATTTTACTCAACCTCAGCCAATCGACTGCATTTATGCGCTTGTCTTGTGCACGGCCAACTGTCCAATCTGAGTTTTCTGTTGCACGACTAAAACAACTTCTGAACACACACATGTTGCACCAAAACAAATTCCTCCCTGAGGCTATTTTGCGGCGGCTCCGTGCGTAGCTTGGCACCACCCATGATGTTTGTGATTGGTTTAAATAAATGCCAATAAACCAGAGAACGTTTTTCTTCCATCCCGGAATGCTACGTGGACCATCCAGGTTCTCCTCCACTCTGCATCGTGTGGATGGCCTGCCAAAGTGAGACTAGATGCAATCCAAGTGGAAGCTTGTTCACTATAATGGCTTTGACCTATTGGATAATGAAGACAATTCCGAGCTAATGACGCCGATTTAACTGAGATCAACAGACATCGTCGATGAGTCTCTAATTAAATTTAAAACAGGACCTTATATCGTCTTAGCTGCTCTCAGTCAGTGTGGTAAGCAATTCAACCCATAAAGCTGCTAAAACAACTTCACTGCTAAAGCTTCATTTACACTGAACCTAGTCTCACATTGCCCCGAACACACTGACCTTCATCCTAATGCTGTGTGGACTAGTCAGTGGCGCTGGCTAGTCCACACAGCATTCCGGGATGGGAGAAAAACGTGCTCTGGTGTGTTGGCATTTCTTTAAACCAATTACAATTGACTTGGGCAGTGCTAAGCTCTGCACGGAGCTGCTGCAAAACAGCCTTGGGAAGAAACCTGTTTTGGTGGAGTACCGTATGTTCAAAACTTGTTTTAGCTGTGCAAGAGAAAACTCAGATTGGACAGAGAGTCTAGTTAGCTGTCTGGATGTTCCCTGTGGTGATCTTAGGAGCAGTTAACCATGGTCCTCATAAATCCACCGGAGTTTAAAATTACAACACGAAGAAAGCAGAAGGTAAGGTGACCAACATCCAGCATAAAAGTGGGACATCAGGGGGGATTTCCGGGGACCGGAGCATACCCGGATGTGGAATATTGTGGATACAGACCACACTGAACCAAGCTGGGTTTTGTTTTGAAAACAGATGTAGCTCAAGTGAATTGTCACTAAGGTGTTATTCTGAACAAGATGATTGGACAAAGAGAGAACTGCTCTCCTCAACCCTGACTGACTGCTGAATAACTAAAAAAGCAGACTTTGACTTGGAATGGATAACTTTATATTTTATGTTCGAGACAGGGGTCTTATCTGTATTATAGCCACGATAATGACAATTTTCCATATCACCTGAATAAGCACATTATCAAGTTGATAATTAGAGGCACAACAGAGAGCAAGAGAGATAGAATTAGTTGATTAATCCTCTTTCTCTTCTGTTCTCTTGTCACGAGGGGCCATCAGCATGAGACCAGCGCTTTTTTAGTCAGACAACAAATGTAATCTGCATAACCGTCTTGTGCTGGTGGAGTTTAATCGATGTATTCTCACTTGTTCAAAGCAAACTAGCAATGCTGCTAGACAATTTCCTTTCAACATTTCAGTGGCTCTCGCTGCCTTTGAAGACTGACATCCATAATGAATGGCGTCAATTTTCATCCCAATTAGAGTGTTTATCTCGGCTTAGTTCACCTATAGTGTTGCCTTTGTCTCTTGTGGGGCCGATGAATTTTCATGAAGGACAAACACTGTACTTCAGATAAAAACAGCTTATCTAGTTCTGGGATTTAAAGCTTTAGAGCTGGAATTATATTTTTTCTTTTCAGTTTGTTTGTGCTGTGTGAACAGCCAGTGTGGCGCCGGGTCGGAATAGCAGTGTGAGGGGAGGGTGGAAGACCGTGGGAGGAGTTAGCAGCAGGAGAGTAAAGGGAAAGCAAACAGCAGAGCCAGAACATGGTAATACATGTTTATTTAAGAAGTACTCCGCAGAGCTTTCATCTGTACAATGGAATAAAGAGAGCACATCATATCAGCCCACAGCCGCTTGATAAGACAACTTACAAAAACATGGCATTTACACGCACTCTATCATCTGTTTATGGTTTATTTAACTGTGATGTAAGCCAGAAAATCCAACACCGTTCTGTGTAAACTAGGACGGCAGGCTGTTTTTGTGTAATAGGCAGCAGTTTGTTATTGTAGCACTCAGGTGTTTTGTAGGCCAGGGAGCCGGTGTGTGGCAGCAAGCCTTTGCGAATAAGCTGTTTCTCTTGACACTACCTACTGCTCAAGTTCAGGGAACCCTCTGCTCTGACATGCAACATTTAAATGAAGTCATTAAAATTGAAACCGTCTCCGTTCCAGGGACAATCACTCTTGACATCCGATTAGCATGAGACAAGTTAATGAAATGTAAACATGCTAGCTGCAAAAGCAATGTGAAACTGAGAAATGTGTTGTTGATGCTTTTTTGCCATTATGTCATCAAAACTATTAATGGCTAAATGTTGGTCTTTATAAGGTCATGTTTAAAACACCACGTTCCTGTATTTGATTGATCCGTTTCTGGAGAAAAGCAGGATACTTTTTGCTATTCTTTAGGTTCTTGGATGAACAAGAGCCTGTTGAGAATTCCTTGTCTTCATCCTGTATGTATGGGACTGGATTTGCAGCGTCTTTGGGTGTCCTGAGCCTTATAGTTATGACACAAACCACATAACCACAACTTCCCCAATTTGGTTCCAGCTGGGTCTTTGTTGCGGGTCTTACCCCTCCTTTGCCATACCTGTCCAACTCTACTTTGTAAAGCTAAGAAATAAAGGCAAAAGTGCCAAAACAAACCCTTTAGACTTAAGTGAGGTTACTTTTTTTTTTGATTTTTTAAAATCTGATTTATAACCTGTGCAGACTCTTCTTATCTCATGCGGTTGTGGACGAGCCTCATGCTCCTCCCAAGGCAGTCCCATATTTGTCCTAACAAGGTCCATATCAATCTATCAGTGAATATTCCAGCCTTGTTAGGGAGCCCTTGATGGACAATCATGAAACGTAAAAATGGGAAAAAAACATGATTCAGTGATTGTGAGATTGAGGCGCTCTTGCTAAATTTTCAAGCCATGCCAAATCTGCCATACTGTTTATTGGTTGCAATACACAGGCCGTGTAGACACAGGAACTGTAGGGCTATTTATTTATTGTCCCAATAGTTAAATTAAGTCCAATTAACCGGTAGTGGATTGGAGTCATGTTGGCTTCATCAGGGTAATTAACCCTTGTGTGGTGTTCGGGTCTGTGGGACCTGTTTTCAATGTTTGCTTAAAGAAAAATGATGCCATTTATAATTTCTTCTAACTCAAACTCATTAGCCTTGGCTCATTTTCTGTGAAGAACATGAAACATGACTTATTTTCAATGACTGCACACGTTACAGCCTCCACTTACTCATAACTATTGCATGTGAGGTGTTTGGTTCTAATGGACCCAAGTGTTGTTTTTATTTGATGGTATTTGAGCTAAAGCAAACATCTGTTGAATATTTTTACGTAAATTGTTATGGCTGTAATGATTTAAAAGCCTAATAATGTGGTGGGTCCACCAGATCCGGAAACATTGGCTGTGTGACAGAAATATGAACACCACACAAGGGTTAAGTGGCACAGGTGTTGTGGATGCAGGCTGTGCGCTCTGCTCTGCGTGAGTACTTTACCCGTGTGATATTTCAACCATCGGAGCTCACAAAAACGCAGTCTACAAAGCCTTGGGAGCGTTACGCATCATCATACGCATGGTCAAAAGGTTGCGGAAAACAGGGCACATTTTTACGTGTGGAAATTCTTTATAAATCACGACTTTTACGAGGAATGTTGCCACCAAAAATTTTACTCTGCTTCACGCAACTTTTTCTTGCTTAACAGGTTTTCTAAATGAGGCCCATGTGGTCTACATCAACAACGTTCCACTTCCGGGATTGCGCCGTTGCCGCTGTCAATTCCGCGGGATGACACTCTTTTTGTCCGGATGTCTGCTACCTTGTGCTTTCTTGTTCTACCAAAATAAGTTCCTAGCGGTCAGCAGAATTAGCTGTTAGATAAACTAACGTTAGTTTCCTTTATTCAGTGGTTCGCGGCGGTTTTTGGGAGGAGTAGTTCATTCGCTCAATAACGAAAAAATATGAACACAGTCATGTACCTTTCACTTTTTTCTGAATTTTCGTTTTGTCTTTATAATCGAAACGACATGTTGTATTCTTATGAGTCAAGTCGTAGCTGGTTAACCTTAGGTATGGTCTTAAACTCTTTATATACAGATTTTTCCAGACTTTAATGGGAGTTATGAATTGAAAGTTTACTTCTGGAACCCAAGGTCTCTTGGAGGAGGGGTGGGACTGTTGAGCTCAATAGCCTCTTTCTGACCAAGTAGTTACAGGAACGTAGTTATAGGAACAGTCCACTTCTAAACAGTTATACTACTACTCTACTTCAACTACTCTCCCCCAAAACTGGTTATGCCATTTGCAATTACAGCGGGCCATAGGAACTGACTAGAGATGGCAAAACTCACTTCCCTGCCTACATTTTAAATGGATGTCTGCCAATAGGCCTAAAACATCACTTGTCTAATGATTGTGACAGAGACTGGGACTCCAGTTTAATAAGATTCTGACTGAGTAGCAAGATATGAATCCAGTTGTGATTCTGTGAGAATTCACAGATCCAGTTTCTCTTTTTTAATCTTGCCCTTAACATTTAAATAAATCTACATGTACGTGTGTGTGCTCAAATATGGCTTTTAGAAAGAAAATATATGAATTAGCCTACTAAACAGACAATTAAGAATAGTTACGCCACACATTGCCAGGAGTCGTTCTTGATGCCTATCTCATCTCAGATCTCTCTCAGATCAGGCAGAGGATGATTGGGAATGTCTTGCTGCTTGTCTTCCAAATCTCTGTGATCTCTGTTTTCTTCATTTTCAATCATGTCGCCGTCCGTACTACTATGTGCTAACATCAGCGTCATCAAGCCGCAATGATTTGCATCCAAAGAATGTAGAATGCATCTGCCGCGTTATCTTAGTCAAATGCAACGTACTAAATATTCCCATCCAATTAGATTGAACATGGTATTGATGACACAAACCATAATAACGATAACTCCAGTGAAATGATGTGAAAGTTGAGGACTAGATTAGGACTGTATTTAAAGCTGATTCTTCTCTTTGCCCCAGGTCTGTCTGTTAAAACACGGTCGGAGACAACTTCTCTCTAACTACGTTTCCATCCATTTGTTAATCGAATTACAGTATCTGAAGTTTGGCAAAAAAACTCATGCAAATAAAACTGGTGTTTCTGTTGATGTTTCAATAAGATCAAGCAACGTGCATCCTAGCTAACAGGTGAAGAACACAAACAACAAAATGACCAGCTAACTAACTTTAAACTATAGACCAATAACAGGCTTAAGTGAACTGGCTACATAAGTTATACGACTTACAGTTCTCAAAGATTCGGATTCTCCTCCGATGGGACAAAAAGTCTCTTTTTCTTTTCTCTCACTTCTTTCTCTGTGTAGCACGCGCGCCCGCTCACAGTTTGAGATGTGTGACCGTGCTATTCTCCGACCTCTTGTACAAAACTAAAGTAACCAGACAACTTTGGAAAATCTAAGGAGTAAAAAGTAGCGATATTTGTGTTGAAATGTAAGGAGTAAAAGTTGCCACAAAATAAATAGTAACAAACAAAGTACTTGTACTTCGTTACTTCAAATCTCTGGAACTGACCTTTTGTTATTATACCACAGCCATCTAACCACCACTATGCGGAAAAGGGAAAAGACCCAGCCCTGAAGTAGCTGAAAGAGTTACAGGAACTGTGGCCAGGGGAATTTATAATCCCCAAATTGGTCCAGTCGGAACCTGAGAGAAAAAAGTGTTGCTGGAACGTCCCTTCTGTCGGAAAGCGGCTTGTGCCACTAAATTGTTGGCGTGCGCTTGTAATTATAACTGGTTCACTGTGGAAACTCCTTGATTTGCCCTACAGCAGGCTCAGAAGTGAATGCGGAAACACATGTCACGATTGTTGAACCCCTTATAAATCTGATTTGGGAGTGAAGAGTGAAGACTTATCGGTCCAAGACTGTCCATTCCAGGTCATTTGGTGTTGACAGCCAGGAGATAAAAAACATTCAGTGGGAGATGAAGGATTCTATCTATTGTATGCCTTCTGATCCAGTTGCTGCCCACCATCATCTCAGCACAGTGGTTTTAAAGATGATTTTTAACTGGGATTGGCACTGTTGTCATCACATTTAAATAATGATCTAAACAGAACTGGCCTAAAACAAAGCACACAGTAAACTAGTGGGATGTGCTGTGAGTGATAAAGTGGTTGTTATTTTATACTTCACCTCAGGCGTTTGTGCAGTAGAGCTGTAGCTCACCGGAAGTGTGCCTCAATCTGATGAAGTCATCTCTCATTCATCTCATCTTCAAAGTTTACAGTAATCTTTGCCCTTATCTCTCCATCTACCATCATGATGCTAAGCAAGTGTTTGTGTCCTTGCAGGAGTTTGGTGCTTACCAAGCAATGACTCAATATTTACATCATATGTTCAATGTGTTCTCTGGTTTGGTTTGTGAGGACCAAACAAAGCTGCATATCGATGTAACCATAATAGTGGTTTTTACAGTCTTTATAGTATCTGGCTTGTTTTCAGCTTTATTCTGATAGATAGTTTTCATGTTGAACGATGAGACAAACCTTGTGGAAACTAGTGCAGACTGTTGCTTTTTAATTGTGCCACGCCAAAGTTGCTACTTTTAAAGTTCTATAAATTAGCTGTAATGGTTAATAGGTGAAATTGTAGTTTTGTGACAACATGTGGTGGTCCAACTCATAATGTGTGACTTCAGAAATTGTGAACATAGTAAATATCTACAAAATATCTGAAAAGTCACTGACATTTTTCCAGATAAGACAGGCGATTGACAAAGAGGTTCTGCTCTGAAAAGTCTTTGATAACAAACTCCTTGTGAGGTCTCTGGCCATTAGTCCGTTTCCTAGAGGGAGGGACGGCTCTGGAGTGAGAGGGTCTGCCATCTCTTCTCATTTGATACAGGAGAGAGCCTGAGGGCTACAGAGGCAGCATGCTGGAGAACACACAACAGACTAATTGTCTGATTGTTCTATTACAGTTGTTTAACTTCACATTAATGAACTGAGGGGAAATTAACTGTACCAAACCCAAATATTAGCCACCGTCATGACTGAAGTAAAAACAAGAAACATTACAAGGTACATTAAGAGCTGAGACATGGCTTCCACCTTTACATTTTATTAGTTGTTTCTGTTATAGTTTAGCAAAGCAAACATCAAAGTATGAAGGCATCATTTCATTATTGATCTGATCTTTAGTATGGCACCACTGAAATTAATTCATGAATCATACCAACATTTAAACCAAAACCATGTTTTGAAGAGAGAAAAAAACCCCCAATAACAATAGGCCATTAGCCATTACATGATGTACTTAGACTTACAAATCATCTGCAAGCAATACACAACCAAGAATTCATACTTAGACCACCTTCTTAGGTCTGTGTCTGTGATGTTGTAGTTTGATATGAAATAAGGCAGATTCCTTCAATACAATTATAGACAATCTGGTAAGGAGACAAGCAAAAGCGAAGAGGACTGAATGTTTAATGTCTTGTTTATGGTGATTAAGTTCAAAGCAAATTTCTAGCATGCACTGGACATGAAAAAAAGGGTAGACAATAACGAATTGATTAGTTAAAAGACTCATGTCCTCTTAAGTGAATGTGGGCCTTGAGGAACAGTTTCTTGGTAAAACGAGTTAAGCTGCAGTTACAGCTGCTGCGGAGATCAGATGTGATCAGTGATGTTTAAAGATAAAAGGCCAGGGAGTGACAGACTGTGGTCTGAATCAGAGTATTGGCTGATTTGACTAAACAATGGAGCTCGAGCTGCAGTAGTGTGTGAGAAGACATGGCAGGTGTCAGTGTGTTGCGCTCCAAAGAGGCTTACAAATGTAGGGTGTTGTCAGGTATTCCACTGTTAAATGTCATCATGACTGTGGTGTTGTAAGAACAAAAGCACGGTTGATGTTAAGCATCAGTCAGCCTGGAGTGTCAACATGTCGGAGCTGTGGCTGTTGTCCTCTGACAGCGTCACTGTGCTCTCACAGTGGGTATAGATCAAATGCAGACTTGAACCTGGTTTATCTCATCGCACCCTGCTGGCAAAATGATGTATGACTCTAACACAGTGAGGTATGGCTCATCTTTTCTGGTTGATATGTTCAAGTCCTATTTTAAGTTTATGTACATACCGGTATGTACATATACATACATACACACATACATACATACTTCAGGGAATTGGAGTTTCTTAACAGAGAGGGAATAGGCTAAATAAAATTGGGAATGTGAGCATCTTGTGAGTAACTGGGTGTCCTGGGCCAGTGTCAGAGCCCATACTGACATGAGTCCGTCTGACACCAGAGTGGTTGGCCTTCGCACAGTTTTGCTGGCTGTCAGATGAGGTTGATCGTCCTTCCCTCAGCTGGTCATTCTTTCTTCTCAACAATGTCTGAATAGAAAACAAGTTCATAGTCTGAATTTAGATTGAGCATGACTTAAATACTGGTTCATACATTCTTACATTCATGGTCCAATATGTAATATGTTTACTGTAATACATAAAAAAATGATCCCGATGCATCATCAGATATCAAGGAAACATTCTAAGTTGAAAAAGCATCTTCTCTGACAACAATGCTAATGCCGGTATTTTCTCCTTTTGATATTTCCGTTCCGTGTGTTTTTGTGTGTTGTTATCAACTGCCCAGTTTGACAGCCAGGCTGGGTTGCCATTGATATACCTGTAAAAATGTAAACTCAGCATGCTGTTGCTGTAATGTTAGGACAGGCATGAAATCCACAAACAAAAAAAACGGATCAAGGGAGATAAGTTCTACCCGACCAATAAAAACTGGCATATTTCTAACAGTTGCGTGACCAGACATGTTTCAAATCCCGGGTAAATATTGGACATGTATTTAAAAGATGGAGACAGCTTGGAGCCCAAAAGGAAGCAGAGTTGGCTAATTTCCTGCTGAACAGGTAAGCATTAGCTTCAGGCTAATTAATCACGGCTACAAGGTACAGACATGTTACGTCATTTCAACATTTGTGTACTCATATTGAATTATTATCGCTAGAGTACCAGAGTTGGTTACTCGCAAAAACAAAAGAGACACAGCCTCTTATAGTGATCCCGACTGGTCCTGGCTAACGCCATCGTGCTAACCCTGCTAACTGCTAACCTTACCGGAGGACCAGGCAAGCAGCCCACAGCTGTTTGTAGCTCACAACGGTGAGTTATTTTAAGCCAAGACAGGGGAGCTGTAAATTGGGGAAGAGAGGACTGTGAGCTTGCAGCGTGTTTAGCGATTGTTGCCGTCATTTTAAGATAATAAAAGTGTATCCAGTCGAGTGGAGAGGACGGCAAGGTAGTGTTATTTTTTATCGGTTCCTACCGTAATTCTAAGCCTAGGAAATATGTCTGTCGGGCGGAGAGGACGGCAAGGTTGATGTGTTTTTAGCAGTTCCACCGTAATTCTTAGCCCAAAAGGAGTGTGCCTGTCCGTTGGGTACAGAGCTCTGCATGAGCACAGGCTTCTATGATCGTCAATATAACCAGCATCTAATGTTAGCTACTCCACTGTGCTGTGAAGTAATGTCTGGCTATGTGAGACAAGCGTTTAGCAACATTGTTGTGGATGCACCTTCAACACGCTTTGGAGGAGGGTCTGGCAAAGCAAGACTATGAATGCTGTGGTCTCAGCCTGGCAACTACTGTGAACTTTGAGTCTGGGGTGGAGGGGGCGGGGGAGACGACTGTCTGCAGTATTTTGAATTTTTATTGCAGTAACTATTTTAAGCACTAGCTGTCAGTAGTACATATTTCCCCTTTAAATAAGCAATACTGTGTCTTTAATATCACTGTTTATTGCTGGACATATTTATTTCTCTGACTACAGCAAAGGAGACAATATCTGGAGACTTCTATTGAAAATATAGGCTGAAATGATAACTGCATACAATAAAAATGAAAAGAGAAAATGGAAGTAAATTGAATCAAGAAATTATCAAAACAAATCTTTGCAGATTCATTTTAAGTAAAGCAAAACTGCCAAATATTCACTGGTCCCAGATTGTAAATCATGAGGACTTGCTGCTTTTATTTGTCATATGTAATGGTAAGCTGAACATCTTAATGCTGTGGGCTGTCGGTTGCATATGAGGAGCAATTCTTTTGGCCTTCTTCTGACATTTTACAAACCAAAGTAATTGATCAAATTGCAAATTAAATTATCAAAAGTAAACTATCACTAGTTGAATCAATAATGACAATGATTGAGTTGCATTCCTAGGAGAAACAATAAATGAACTTGCTTTTCTCAGAGACTTAACAGTATTAATGGCAACATGTCAAGGTTATTCTTATGTTGACTTTGGAGAAAGACCACAGGGATCATTAAAATAAAAAGGGATTGGTCCCATTGGAGGCATGCATCTGGTTGTAATATTTCGTAGTCATCTGTGTTTAGACTATATGCAATATTGTCTTTTTTGCTGAGGGTGGCGTTAGTTCTACTGCAGAAGTGGAAATATTTGTGTGATGCTGGCAAAAGAAGAAAGGTGGATCAGGTGGATCGCTAAACGCATCACAGACTGAATATTTACAGCAACTTTCTGGAACCTCCGGTGATTAGTTTTCTGGATATTTTGTTATGGACCAAAAAGTTGATCCTGATAGTGTCACTAAAGGAGCTATTCTCTGGGGACCAGGAATGTCTTTACAAATTTCGTGGCAATCTAATCACATGACATTTTGTCCAGAGCAAGATATTCTGTACTGGTGGATAGGCTGTACCACAGTACAAAAAAGTTCATCTTTGTAAACCACTAAAAGCAAACAGAAGGACAGTGACATGCATTAATAGACAAAGCTTTGCCAAAATTTGATCTGTGATGTTGCAGAAATTGTGTGTGACAGACAGATGGATAAACAGACATTTGGCAACTGAGGCTGATCCATTTTCTCTGTTTTAATGGAAATCTTTAGTTAATGTTAAACAACCCACAATCTTGTTCAGGGCAGTCTGTTGTTATACCCAGTGTCATATGTTTTGATAATGTTCTACAGCTAATTTCAACTGCACACCAGCTTCCTTATACACCCTCCCACCCTGATTCACACGCTTGTTTTCTTCTCTGGCTCTTTGTCTGGCAATGTTTAAGCTCTCTCCTTTCTACACCAACCCGTTTGCCTCTGCCAAGTTATTTCATATGCTGCTAGCCTTTCCTGTTTATTCAACCCTGACAATCTGTTCACAACAGTTGCTTAATTATTTGTTTCTACCTGGAAACTACGATGCCTGAATCACAATTTCATTCTTTGGCTCAACACCTCTATAGAGCCACACACAGAACAAATGTGGAGATAGATTTTCATAGCCCTCTCCACATATGTCTACAGTCAAATTACATGCTGTCTTGTTACCCTTACAACTCAATGGAGACCTGAGAATAACAACAGTGTGGTATCCTTATCAAATATGATTTATTGGCATGATTATTGCTCCTACAGTCTGTTAGCTGCATGTTAAAATAATATGCATTGCTCACTTGATTTATTAAATGTCTGATAGTTGAGTTTGCAGGCAATTCATCACACTCAATCTCAAAAGATGTGCTGACACGTTTATACCAAAATATCCTACAGTATAGCCCCTACAGAGAGAAGGAGATGGAGACAGACTGGGGGGAAAACGGAGACTAGGAGGGGGGAACTGGGTAAAACTTACACAGCGCAATTTTCCGGATAAAGTGGGTTTTAATTCAGCAGCTGTGGCCACTAATAAGAATACGCTTATAAATAGAGATTGCGTGCGAGATGAGAGCGACCCAGTAAGCAAGTGCTTCCCCGACGCCCTTACCTTTGGACTGAATGCTGTCAGTTAGACTGGAATCAGGTTCTTCTGAGCTCTCGACATGATCTTTCATCTCCTCTAGATAAGAGTAAGGGCGACAAATGAGAATAGAGAGGGGAAGAGGGGTAAATGTGAGGAGAGGCTTTGATATTCATAGGATGTATGGCCTCTCATTCTGTGCAAAAAAGTATCAATTTACCTTAACAATCTCTCTTCCCTGCCAAGCTTGTGAATCAAGCCAATGGTATTTTTAGTTACAATGTAGCTAACAAGAACTTTTTGGCATCAAGACTGAACTAGATGTGAACATCTCACTATCTAATAATGGTGTTTTTTCAAAACCTGCACGCTGGCTGGAGCTTCTACCACTAAAATGTAATTGTATCCAACACATGATATGAACTCTAATATGGTCTGTGATATTTTATGAATGTAGGCAGGTATGTTGACAAAAAAATCCACCCGTGAATAGCAGAGGCATGGAAAGCAAGAGATAGAGGAAGGGATGTGGAGATCAGGATTTCAGTGATGCGTCACAGCACCCAGGCTGGACAGTTCATGGGGAAAACAATATCTCTACTCACCTCCATTGCTGGTGCCAGCGTTGTTGATCTCAGAGACATCTGCAATGTGGAACACATACAGATACAGACATGTTACTTATCTTGGAAGTCAAGTCATGCATGCATGATAAACTGCTTAGCTATTAGAGAAGTAATCAATTGCTCTAGATTATTCTGCTTAAAAAAATAAAAGTAAAAAAATAAAAATACATATACAGTTAATATGTGAGTATACACACACACACACACACACACACACACACACACACACACATATATATATATATATATAAAATTACTTCCTTCTTAAAAAGTATATCATCCCAAAACCAGTCCAAGAATTTCAGAACAACTTTATACTCATGGCCTCACATTTACATAAGTCGAGATGTTTAACCGTCTTTCATGCCTGGAAATTCTGTGCCTTCCTCAAAAGTTTTTATTTGACAAAGAACAAAACAAATGCGAGAAGGGAGAGAGACGCATGCAAAATTAATTACAGACTGCCATCCCTGTAAGGCAGCTTGAGA
>NC_048423.1:15695905-15728581 GCF_013103735.1 Etheostoma cragini
CCCCCCCCCCCCCCCCCCCCACACACAACTCTTTCTTCGTCACTCCCTGAGCAAACCTTGCCGCTTCCCGGCTTTGCAACAACAATGATCCAAACAAAGCACACCATAAAAATAACTGCTCTCCCCAGGCAGTCCAGCGATGATGTAAACAAATACAACTGCTTACGCGAGATAGAAGAACATGTAGCATCCAAAGTGGTTTCAGTGTTGTGTATATTTACACTAACAAGTCTGCGGTCAATGTAATTTAATTCCTTACATAAATGCAGGGTCCTTGGTTGTAATAAACTTGGATACATGTGCAAGATTGCAAAGGTTCTTAAAGCATGTGGACAGCTTCGGCATGTGCTACCTTTGTTTTATTGGCAATTTGGACGTGTAGGCTGCCAGCTTTGGCAAAAATACAGTACATTACACTGCTTCTTCAACATAGAACTGATTTAAAACTGTTGTAACTTTTTGGAATAAAATGTCTCTTCCCTAAGACTCTACTTAGGGACTTAGGGACTCAGGGACTACTGAAAAGCAGGAAGGATGAAGCAGCAACAATCACACACTTTTTATTTATTTATTTTTACTTTTGATCTGAGGCATGCAAACGTCCAGGGGGGTGAAGTAACAGTATTTTCTTTTTACGCAAAACTATTTAAAGGATAATTTTGGTTATTTACAGCTTGGATCTTTTTTCCTTGGATTCAGTTCTGATCAGTAATAGTAATGTTATACTCATTATACTAATTGCTGAGATCTGAGAACATGGCCACATCATGGCTACAAAGCTGTCGGAAGAGGCTAGAAACACCGGCTTCAATAATAGTTTAGAGATCTACCCTGCTTCCGTCGGTTGTGCAATTGGTGTAAAGGTTTTCTGTGCAATGACGGATTATTATCATCTTTGGTTTTACCTCCAAGAAATAAATGGTTTAGATGATCTGGTTCATCATGGTATGTTTTAAGCTGTCTGAGCGTTTCTCGCCCAGCTGTTGTGTCCAAGGTATCAGCAACTACTCATTGATAGAAATGGCCAAAACCTTGCGAATAACAACTACATTGTCATAACCCTGAACGATCCTTTATTGTTTTCTGCTTTTCATTATAAATAAATCAAATAAGTAGCTGTACCAACAGATCAAGATCATCACAGTAAAGGAATACAGTGACAGGGAACATCTACACACACAATGTACCACATACTGTATGTTCAAGAGCCAGGAGCGTGGCTTCAATAGTGACATAATAAATTATGCATAAAATATAAAAAGATACACTTTTCCACACGTCAAGCCAGACGAATGGAATGTGCCTGATGTGGCGACTCATGTCGGAACAGAGCCTCCATCATATCTGCCTTTTATATGAGCTAGCATAGCATGCCTGTGTCAGCAGCAGGGGCTGACTAAAGCACTGGCCCCATTCCAGATGCTCCTTTCTTTTCCTCTCTAAGGTAATAACAACCCAGTGTTGGTGCTAGGCTAGCATCCTCGGCCTCTAATATCCAGCACTGATCAAGACAAAGCAAAAAGCTCAGAATTTCAATTAAATGGGGCTCCAGCCTAGCCTGCCTGAGGCTCGGAGGGAACAACTTCGCGGCTATGTCTTGCTCTCTAATTTGACTCCTGTGTACTGATGGTAGAGGGGCTATCATTTATGTGAATGTGCTGTAGTAAACACATAAACAAGATGGGGGAAAGAGAAAAACGGGCGTCTGTCAAGGCTCTGGTGAAGGAGAGGCACAATCCACAAAGGGCTTATAGGGAAAAGACAAAAACAGTAGACTGAATTTACTCCGTCAGCAGCAAACTAGACAGTTTACACCAGTGGTTCTTAAAGCTGGGACCCTAAGAGGTCAGGACCAGCCCAATCTCATGGCAGTTTGTGAAATGGTGACGTTATTTAATCTATTGATTTGGTGACAGGGACACGATTTTCTCGTGGTGGTGAGCATGGATTTTAAATTCATGTTTTTTAATGGGAAGCATCTTTTGTGACAACAACATGATTATGGTAGCAAGCAGTTTTGAAAAGCTGCATCAGGTGGATGGCTGGGGTGACGGATGGGTCAAACAACCCAGGGCTTTCACCCTGGAGATCAAAGACCTCGTCCGGGTGTGGCAGTTCCTTTCTGCTTTCTTCTTCTCCTAACCACAACTGTCCCGTATGAGGGATCCTTTCCCTGTTGTTCTTCACTAACCACAACTGTCCCGTTGTAGTTGACGTCTCCTGCGTGTGACGGATCCATTCCCTGTTGTTCTTTACTAACCACAACTGCCCCCGTTGTTGTGTGGCGGTCCGACATTTCCCTGTTGTTGCGTCCCCCAGAGACCGCGGATTGTGTCCCGGCAGCCGTTTTCGTTCCCCAGAGCAGGCTGCTGCAGCCCAGTCCCATGGCAGTTCGTGAAATAGTCACATTGTTTTGATCTATTAATTCATCAACAGGGACACAATTTTCTTGTTTATTATATTTGGGAACTGTACCATTTCACCAACTGCCATGAAACTGGCCTGCAGAAGAGGTGACCACCACAAAATTAACAAGGAAATTGTGTCCCTGTTGACAAATCAATAGATCAAAATAACGTGACCATTTCACAAACTGCCGTGAGACCGGGTTGCACTAACAGTGTCTCCCACCTTCCATTTTGGTATGTAAATACCAAATTAGTATGTAAAAACAGACGCATAGTAACACAATTTGTTTACTGCATGGGTCATCGTGGGTGTCTACAGAAAGAGGGCATCTGATATTTGTACTTTGACTGTCTCAAACATGTCTCCTGGATTACACTAAAATGTGACATTTCTTGATGAAGATAGGCAACATCAGCATGAGTGGCTGGTAATGAGGGTTTAAAAGGGCATCTGATCTGCCTTTTCTCAGAATTGAGAGCTGTAATCAATTTATCTCTTTGTTATCTGACAATTTACAATGAGGTTTTTGTGACATATTAATTTACAAGTGAACAGAGGCCACGCAGAAGATCAAAAACAATTAAAACATTTGCCAAACTTTTACATATGTTAACTTTTCCCGTCAATTCAGCCTTACAAAAGTTTAGTGATAACATCCCGGCGAGAAAAAAACATCAGTAGCTTAATAGGGAGGATGTGTGTGTGTATGTGTATGTGTGTGTGTGTGTGTGTGTGTGTGTGTGTGTGTGTGTGTGTGTGTGTGTGTTCACATCTGCGTACATAGAAGAGGGGAGAGGAAGGAAGAGAGTTGGGCATAAGTCACCCTTGTATGCAGACAAGCAGAAAATGACTTCCCCCCCACCTTCCATTCATTTATTAGACAAGAGGTTGTTAGTGTTTTGTTGGTCAGCATTTGTGTTCTGCACCACAATTTTCAACCCTGATAGGAAATGTGTTTGGACTGGACTGCAATGGCAAGTTAGATTTGAAAGCAACCTCTTAATAAATGAAATATCCATTTGATTCGCTTTAGCCTTTGTATGATAATTTTTCTCAATATTTTGCATCATCCTTAAAGAACATTTGTTCCAATCAGCAGTAGTACGGTCTCCACACCACTTTTGATGTGCCTGTCATTGTAGCTCAGTCAGCCCATGTGGGAGGCAGTCTTCGAGGGTCACCAGCACGACAGCATGGGAAACCGTCTCTGTTTAATGTTCCAGGCAGGAGCCTTGAGCAGAACAGGACGTTCCTTTTGTCCCTCAGCCACTGGACACATCTCCCTGTCTTTGATTCAAATTCATTTTTCTTGAGCAGTGAAAGACTAAAAATCGATGGAGGTGTAAAGTGTCTTTGCCCCACAGTGTTAGTTCCCCAGGAGACTTTCTTCAGTTCATTTGATCATCAAACCATGGCGTGGGGGGCTGGTCTGCTGTGTCTGAACAGGTCCTGGAGCTTTGAACCCAGCCAGCTCACACAGGTGTCCAGCTACTCCCACTCAAACAATGGACATGACTCATCGCTATCTCAGTCTGGGAGCTACTGAAAACCATTAAAACCGTTCTTTAATTTGCTAAACAGCCACTAAAGTATGCTAAAATCAAACGCACCACAGCTGAAAAACATTTACCAACTAAATCTCTTTCACTGATTGCATTAACTATGTATATCTTGCTTAAGTTGATCAAATATCTGCTCCAAGTCTTTTGTTTCTGTGGCTTTTAAGACACGGGCAGAGTGCTGCTGCTTGTTGAATAGTATTTGATCTGAAGAGAATAAGACAGGAAAATATCAAGGTCAACAAAAGTATCTATTGAGAAGCTCCATTCTTTTCAGGAAATGAGAGAATTCATTTCAGCATGTAAACTGGGTGGTCTATGAGAGACTTGGGCCTCGTCTGCATTGGGCCATGTATTTTAAACAAGTATCAAAGAGCCCCCTTGTTGAACTTTGCATGGACTAATAGCTTTGGGGCTGAAATGCCTATTGCAAAGATAATTAAAGACATCTCCCTGCTCAAGCAAAACAAGAGCGGATGGAACTCAACAAGTGCCCAACCAAAAGAACTAATGAGCTGGTAAATGTGGAAAGCACCCCATTTTCATATGTTAATGTTAGGTTTGTAGTGCAGGCTTGTGAAAATAGCTTAGCTGCGTGAGCTGCCATTCTCAAAACAGGAATAGGGATTTTGAGAACAAGGGGGGGGGGGCAGCGTTTGATAGCTGGAGTTTACTTTGCCATGAGATGGAACACTGTCTGACAATCTGAGCCAATTAAAGAGCACCGAGCTGTGACCTGCAAGCTAGGGAGATGAAAACAAGCTTGCTCAATAAACACTGTGACCGCCCCTCTATACTACTATCCTCCTGAAAAGCCAAGAGTCTTCATTAATATTCCGGCTTTCTTCTCCCTAAGAAAAGGCCGAGGGGTTGTGGACACTGAGTAGCATTGTGCTCCCCTGCGGGTTTGGGTAACCTCGCAGTTGTGTCTGTGGTGGGGCGGCTCCAAGTTGGGTTAGGGTCCCCTAAACAGGCTGAAAAGGCCCAAGCTCATTACACAGGCCTGGGCCATGCTTGACAAGATGAGAAATCACAGAGTACTCCAAATGAGTGAAAGAGAACAGGAGACCATCTGCTTTGGGGTTAAGCTACAACTTAGAGAAAGTGAAGACAACTAGAGGGCAGAGAGAGATGGCAAAAGAAAAGAGGGACCACAGTTGACAACAAATGTTGCAAAAAAGGATTGGAAAATGACCATTGGCAACCCGTTGATAAGACACAACAAGGGTTGAAAGAAACAGGAAAGCCAGTGAAAATCTCCCCTGGCAATGTCTCTCACTATTGATCTCTCTTTTTAGTTTTTTTGTATTCCCCACTTTGTCCAAGTCAGTGTGAAACAGTCACAATGATCCGTCAGAAGACAAGAAAGGAGATAAAAAAAGAGCAAGAACACTGAGATGAAAGGAGTAGGTGAATAACTGATTAGGTAAAGAAGAGAGTGAGACAAAACAAAAATAGACATGGAAGGAAAAAATGCAAAAGAGGCCTCCCTCTGTGTGACCTACATACCTGCTAAACCTGCTGTCAGTGGTGGCCTGCTCCTCTCTCATCACTTGCTGAATTACTTTACATAATCTTTAGACTGTTGCAGGAAGCTGCCCACCTCTGTCTTCAGTACCTATTGGGGTTCACTATATCAAAGCATAGACAGACAGTCTTGCATGGGACTGGTAAATTTGACAGGTTATCTGGCTATCCCCTGAAAAACATTAAAATGGGACACACAGCAGCGTAGGAGGGAGGTGTAGAAGCAGCAGGCCTGGATGCTTGTGTGCCCCTGAGGACAAGGCTCAGCCCAGCTGACTGATTTTCAGTTATGAAGTGATGCCTCTTCTCAGCAGCTCAAGGATTTCCGCAGGAGATCATGGATCGGACTGGTCAATATAATCAAAGTGCTCGTCTAGACTGCAGTGAAAACCAAGAGCCCTGGCAGAGGAGCTGTCTATCACTGAAAGGTCAGCAAGAGAGCAGCTTGATTGGTAAGCCTCACCAGAAGCAAGTGTAGTGTCAGCGGACTGAATGATAGGGATGTAATTACAGCAAATGAAGACGTTTACTTAGGGCTGGTTGCGATTTCTTTGCCCAATGTTGTCAAATTACCTGTTTACTGTGATGACTTATTCTCATGTATCACTTCCTAATCATATGACATAATATACTGCACAGTATCATATCATTAGGGCTGCAAATAACCGTTATTTTGGTTATTGATGAATATACCCACTATTTGTTTCAACTATTCAATCCAACCAAGAGTGTTTGCACTCTAATAATTGAAACAAATAGTGGGTATATTCATACCCCTCCTAAAATATTCTGTTGGAATATTGTCAAGGGAGCAAAAAAAGAAGGTGGAACGTCAAATATTCAAATATTACTTAAAAAGGCTTCAGCAAGTAATACTGTATTTGATCAAAATAGTTGCAATTTAATTTGGCTGCAATCAAAATTATTGACTAAATGTAGCAGCTCTAATATGTTGTATTGATTTCTATTCTCTGCATTCTGAGTGAAGCTGAAGTGTGAGAAAGGGGTCAATACCTGAAAATACTAGACTTAAAATCCCAAGTGGCATGTGTGAGTCTCAAAGACCATTCAGTATCTCACTGGGAAATCTCACAGAATTCCATGAAATGAACACGGCCCCTCAACTCAAAACATGTGGCAGTTTCATAGAGTAGGAAAAAATTCTGTGATGGGCCCATGGTAGAGTTCCATGACATAAACACGGCCCCTTAAGTTAATGATAAAGTGGGAGGGCTTACGGTTCCGTGACATGCGGGAAGAACCGTATGGTTGGGTTTAGGAAAAGTAGAAAGCAACTTTAGGAAAGAATACACGCAAGACATGATCCCCGGTCTCCTGTGTGGAAGTCCTGATTGACCCATCCACCACCCCAACCAACGTCCTTACGCAGATTTTCAGCCTTTCATACTACTCGCTACCATACCTGCTCCTAATGCTACGTCATCTTCTCATTGACTTCGCATTGGCATTATTTTCCGTGGTGGCCACACAGACTTTTCACACATTCCGTGCCACCACCACATAATGTGGTGTTAACAGTTTGTGATCATTTCATGGAATTCTGTTAGACCAGGCTGGCAACCCATACAGAGTGTGTGTTTCTTTTTAAAGGATGTGTATTTGTGATAGAGATTCGAATGTGTATGCGACTTTTCAAAGACACATGTGTTGCCTGTCTGCTGGCACACAAATTCTCACTCTGCTCAGAGTTGACTGGATAAGAGAGCTTATCAAAGAAAGGGAGCTTCAAAGGAGGACAGAAAAAGTGTGTCGTAAGTGAGGCCTTCCCTCTTTGAGGTTGGCTTCTGGGCCAGAGGTAACCAACATAATAAACATTGTGCACATTGTTGTTCTATTCCCTATCTCCAGCTAAATGACCAGAGTTCCATATTTCTAATCAATAAGACAATAAGAAATTACAAACTGATGGAGAGTGCTGTGGAATGATTCCCTCAGACTCCAAAGGAATTTTAAAAAGTCAAACTTTTTCCTATTGACATCACCAGTAAAAAAGCTTGAGTTGATATCCAGTGACTTAAAATGAATAAAGCAAGTCAAAACAAGAAGCCAAGTGGAATTCAACGGTAAAAGCTCCTTAATACGGATGAAGAACAGACTGCGGTTGGTCTACAAAGCACTCGCACACAATGCCTCAGCAGGGCTGTGACTAGAGTAGCTGCTGTTGCTGGACTTTCACAGTCAGTGTATGAAGCTATAAAACACAAGTATAGCCTAATGTCTTTAGCCAGTGGCAGCTTGCTCCCTGAGGAGCCGCTCAGTGTTACAGTATACAATGGTATGCCAAAAGTTAATTGTGTGCTGACAACTCTTAGCCACAGGAAAGATTGCTTTGCTCTCCAGAATTAAATTTACATCACCAGTATCCCTTTGTTCACAAAAGGCAAAGACAAAAGGTCACATAGCAACCAATTAAACTAAGCTTCAAATCCTTTTTGCTAAAACGAAGGAACATAAATGCAAAGCACACTTTAGCAACAACACATTCTGAGAGGAACATGTCAATTCATTCTGGAATAAATTATTGAACTTGTTAAAAAGATGAAAAAGCTCTCTTTTGATTTGCAATGATTACTAAGAAATTCCACTCTTTATACTTGATGCTTTAACACAAAAGAATGACTATACAGGGTCCCTTTGCTGTAATAGTTTTGTATGCACCTTGATATTGCCAATGGAAAGTCTTCTGGATTTCAGAAGAGTCATTTATGTTCACTTGTTGTTCTGTTAGACTCAAGCTGTACCACCAAGGGAGTAAAATACATAGAAATCAATAACATCCCCTAAATGATGTTTAAAAACAAGAGAATAACACCAATTATTATAAGAGCTGTTAGAAGGGGATTTGTTGCACCTCCCATTTTGATGCATTTTTATAAATATTGTTTGTGGATCTTACAAGGGAGAAAGGTGGGTGCATGTGTTTTTGGGCACCATATGGCACATGCAGATGCAGCTTGGCTTTCTGCTGAGAGTCTCACATACAGTCAGCTGCAAGCGGTTGTGGCAAAGTCACAGCACCAAATAAAGCACTCACACCCATCTATACTTAAACCATCCTGGCCACCATGGGACAAACCATTTGGAGATAGACACCCATGAAATCTAAATAATAAAGTAACCATAAACAAGTTTAAAAACTTTGATAATGAGTGTGAAGTAGAGTTTACTAGTGTTTCTGTGATGTTTTTTGACAACAACAGGTCTGAGAGAAAAGGAAACAAAGAAAAATCAAGGGAGAGCTGAGCAGTGGGAATGCCAGCTCCAACAGCCTCCGGGCTGATGTAATGGTGTCTTGTCTCTGCTTAGATTGTTGTGATGGCCTGCTGGGTCTGTCTGTCTCCCCATCCTCTTTCTCTCTTCCTCCCCTGCAGGGTCCCTCCTGCTTGGCTTTAGTGTGCCATTACAGTCGGTCCCTACTTACGCATCCGGTCTGCACCCAGCTATGCTTAGGTAAAGTCCCCCCCTCTAAAGAACTCTCTGTAGCATCCTTTCATACTCAAAAAGGTGCTTTCATCCATGTCAGCCAGAGGCCAGCTTTACCAAAAAATATATAAAACATTCAGGCTCCCTCAATTGCAAGGTTCTCTGTGCCTTATATTCAGGCATATAATGACGAGCAGAACTGAAGGAAAAGCGCAATCTTTTGGTCATATTTAAAAAAAAAAGAGTTTGTGTTGATAATTGGCACATACTAAACTGACTGGCAGTGTAATAGGATATGCTCTCACAAAACAGTCTTGCCCACCTTATTCGGGTTTGTGTTGGTGTATTGCATGACATGCAAATGCTTTACAGGCGAAACTGGATCAAAGTGTGATTGGAAAGAAGGATGAGCTGCTGTTCACTCGGTGGCATTGAATCTGTGTAGCCATTAAATCGTACCTTTGGAGCTAAGACGATAGCTATCGACTCCTGTAGGAGAATCAAACATGCATGAAGGAAAAACCATCTCAGTTCACAACTCAGATGTATTTATTCCTAGCTTTAGGCAAAGACAGTCTCATTTTAATCTATGGATGTTCCATGAGCTTACTGAAGTGGGTGCCCACGCTCACAAGTCACCAGAACAAGGTCTGCTGGATAGATGTTTCAAACACATTAACAATACAGCCTCCATTTCCAAAGTATGTTATGAATATTCATAAATAAAGGCGCCTTGGATTCAGATTCAATTTGGGGAGCATTTAAAAAATCCCAAATATCGGGACTGAGAATCTAATTTTCTGTGCAGGGAGATATTTAACACATATGAATCATTTTGTGGAGGTTGATTTAAAATACAAAATCTGTCCTCTACCTCTTGCATAGCTCTACTCCACACGGATATCCCAGAGAGCAGAAATTTCCAGAATATAATATTTGTTACATACTGTTTTGATAATATGGGTTGCTTATAAAAGATTGCATTAAATTGAAGTCATTTGTAGAGCTAAGAAAAACAAAACTAAATGCGCAAACAAAACTACATACGTGTAGGAACAGGCCTGCAATGTAAACAACAGATGGCATAGTTTGGTAATATGAAGAGTTAAGACATCAGCAAATGACCTGTGTGCTGTATCCTACATCTGTATCTAATGCAAGGCAATGTGTGTAAACTTAATTGATTATTACATTTAACAAGATAGATTAACAAAATAATTATGAGAGTGAGAATGAATAAAGCACAAGGCTTTGTATTATTTTGTGTGACTGAGCTGGGAATGAGATGCTTAGCTGTGATAAACACTTTCATATGTGAAATATTGAGCTATGTGAGAAGCTTGGCAGTTCGTGAAATGGTCCCATTATTTTGATTTATTGATTTGTCAACAGGGACATGATTTTCTTGTTTATTTATGAGAATGTGGCCATTTCACAAACTGCCCTGAGTGCGGCAGCCTGCCCTGGGGGACGTGACAATTGGGAAATGAAACGCAACGCGCCGGGTACAACTGCCATGACACTGGGCTGCTCTGGGAGACGCAACAACAGGGAAAGGAACCGTCACACGCTGAAGACAGCGACAACAACGGGAGAAGAAGAACGTGGAAAAGAACTGCCACATGCGGGACGCGATCCCCGGTCTCCAGGGTTAAAGTCCTGTGTTGTTTGACCCGTCCACCACCCCAACAAACCACCATACGCCACTTTTCTACGTCACTAGCCGAGACGAGTTGGCTAGCCTTAGCATGCTAGCCCTAGCATACCAGCCCGTTCTCAATGGCAAAGCACTGCTACAACACAGACTAGTTCACCATAATCTTCAAAAGAGCTACTTCCATGTCCCTCTTCTGCAGGTATCCGACAAGGGCCGCTTGTTTAGAAGAAGTCTCTCCCAGCTAATCCTGCCTTGTACTTACCAAAGTTGGAGAAAGAATTATCTAGCTGATGTGATCTTACCTAACTACCGCGCATGTGCGACTTTCAACAAAGATAGTTTAGAAGTGAGATATCTCTCTCTGTAGATAAAACAAGTGAGATGTCTCACTCCGAAGCTAAAACAGAGACCCAAAGACACATGGTGAAAAGAGGATCTGCAGCAATGTGCAAAGAAATTGTGTTTTTTGAAAATGAAACCATATAAACCTATTCTGTTAAAACTTTGAAATACAATTATTAACCTAAAAATTAGCATAATATGGGCTCTTTAAAAGGAAAATGGAAACGGCAGTGGTAAAGCATTAAAAAGTGAAGGATATGCGGAGCTTTCCAGGGTATGTGAGAGAACAATCCATTGGAGCATCCAGCGATATAAGTAAGCCAGCTAATTAATCTTACTAAAATAAAAATAAAAACAGATAGACCTAACTTTAATCAAGTGTAATAATGAATGACAGTTATAATAGTGATAACATGGAATGTAATATGCAAATTGTTGAATAGTTTAACTTCATTTAAAATGTATTCATTTGAACACTTTTATCACAACTTATCATTCTATCTTTTATATGATAAACCTGCAATCACCGGTTGTCAGGCTGACAGAAATTCTTAACATATTGCCCAACCCTAATTGAAATGAAATTTCAATGTTTTTCCATTTTTCCATTTAAATATTGTCAACCATAAAATAAATTCTTTAAAATTCAAATGTCAAAATGCTTTTGCATTTTATTTTAGTATTGCAAGAGAATGCCCTTAGAATGCCATTAAAAAGGGGTAAAAATGCAAAAGCCAATTGCATTAGTGAATTTTGATTGACCCAACTAATGCATATGTAAATGGGAAATGAAAATGCCATTGTGAGATTACATTTTCACTGAGTTGCTAGATGCTTCCATAAACATGTGTATACAGTACGTAGATGCAGATTTAAAGGAAGGTATTTGAGAATGCTGTGTTACATGTCTGACTATAACACATCTTACAAAGTGTAAACAGTGATTACAGGGGGAGTCACTGATTAACAAAAAGACTACAAGATATCATGTGTGTGCTTAGTAACCTTACATTCAGCTGTCCTAAAATTTTTGGTTCATTCCTCATATCATTTTGAGGCATTTCATTACTCCTTTAAATGAAGCAGATCTAACTTCTGGCCATGAGCCGGCAGCCTGATTACAGTTATTATTTTTAATAAAAAGTATTGGCTCAGGAATCATTTGATTTTGTCCTGTGAATAGCTGGTTATGCATGGCTAAGCTGGGCTGTGTTGGCCTGCATGAGATTTAATATCCAAGTCAGTTTGAGTCTGGTCCAAAGCCCGGCTCCTCTATACAAAATGCAATCTGCCTGCAATCAGGAATAACACCAAAGTTTACTGGTTGACAGTGCCACCACACACTATACGGCTCATGGTAACCCTGGACAGTGAAAGACACGGCTGGCTCAGGCAAGACACAATCAACAGGAGTGAAGCTTTCCAGTGATGGAAAACCTGTAGTGTTTGGAGGACGTATTTGAATGGCTTTTCAGAGAGGATGGAGAAGGCTATCTCAGATAGATCTATCTGGAATGTTCCCTCCCACCCTAAATTAATTGAATGTCAGTCAAAGAAAGTGAAATGGAGGTGAGTGAGTTTCTCAGACCTTTGTGTTAGTTGCAGTGGTGGAAGAGGGGTGGCTGGAGCCCACAAATCTAACCCTTTACTTCTCCAGAGAATACCTTTAATCAGTGACAATGTGAGCCAGAGAAAGATGGGGATATATAAAGACAGATTATCCTATGTGGTGAACAAACGAACATAAATGAGTTTGATCCAAAACAAAATGGTTGGCCTACTCCTGGAGCTTAACTGAAGCATAGAGTTTTTCTAATTATATAGCAAACCTAGCTAAACAGAGAGAGATTAGCAGTACAATTCAAATTTAAATTAACTACTATTATTCACTATCTTTCTTATTGTCAACAAAACCAACAATGTGTAAGTCTGTCTCTCAATACCTTCGGACTTCTCTGCCATGTCGGTACCCCTGAGCCAATTTTTTTTCCAGGCAAAGTCATTTATCTAAAACATACAACCCACGCTCTGTTTAGTGATGTGGTTGATGACCAGAGAGGGGGATTAACAAAGTATTTACAAATACTTTGTTACTTTCTACTCCTTACATTTTACAAAATTAGCTCGTTATTTTAGTTTTGTACAAGAGGTGATCATATCGGAGAATAGCGAGGATACACGTCTCAAACTGTGAGCGGGCGTGCGCGCCACACGGAGAAAAAAGTGAGAGAAGAGAAAAAGAGACTAGCTGTCCGGAGGATAATCGGTTGAGATGTGTGCGTGTGTGTGCATCCTTGAGAACTGTAAGCTATTTTATGTTGTCAGTTTATTTAAGCCTGTTGTCTATAGTTCTCGCACATTTAAAGTAAGTTAGTTAGCTAGTGATTTTGTTTTTTGTGTTCTTCACCTGTTAGCTAGATTGCACATTGTTTGGTTGTTATAAAGCATCAAAAAATTGTCCCCGTCCATGTTTTAACAGAAACACCTGGGGTGAAGACGGAAACCAGAATCAGCTTTAAATACAGTCCTAATCTAGTCCTCACTAACAAGTTTCAAATAATTTCGCTGAAGTTACCGTTATTATTGTTCCCATCATCAATACCATATTCAATCGAATTGGATGGGAATATACATATAATGTACGTTGCACTTGATGCACCATTAATACGACTCGACAGATTCGGCGGCATATTATTGCGGCTTGATGGCGCTGACATTGTCACATAGTAGTATGGATGGCAACAGGATTGAAAATGAAGAAAACAGAGATCGGCAGGCAAGCAATCATCCTTGGCATTATCTGAGAGAGATGTTTGCGATAGTAGGTATCAAGAATGACTCCTGTCCAATGTGTTGCTTAGTATGGGGAACTTGTTGATGTCTGTTTAGTAATTCATATTTAATGCTTTATTTTCTTTCCAGAAGCCATATTTGAGCACACACACATTACATGTAGATTCCTTTAAATGTCGAGGGGACGATTAAAAAAGAGAAACTGCTGCTCAGTCAGAAACTTATTAACCTTGAGTCCCAGTCTCTATCACAATCATCAGATATGTGATGTTTTAGGCCTATTGGCAGACATCCATTTAAATTATAGGCAATGGCCTATAAAGAGCCTTTTTCTCAGCTTGCAGTAGTAACATTTGTAATATTCATAAAAAATTGTAATTTATGAGGCTACTACTTTTACTTTGATACTTTAAGTAAACTTCCAAGCCTGTACTTTGTTACTTTTACTTGAGTAAATAAGTTAAATCAGTACTTCTACTTTTACCAGAGTATTTTTTTTAACACAACAAGTATCTTTACTTGAGTACTGCTACTTGAGTACGGGAAGTGAGTACTTTTTCCATCTTTGATAACGTTACTGTTGATCATCTGTCCATCATCGTATAAGGCCCGCCCTGACAGTTTGATTGGTCCCAACAACTCTGGTTCAAGCATAGTTGCTCCACAACGGATCAAGTCCAGACCCAACTTCCTGACCTCAAATGTTGTGGGCGGTGCTAAGTTTGGCTGGTATACAGGCTAGGGCACTTTAGTTTTAAAGAAATGTTACTCAAACAGGAGAAAATAATGTATTTGTTGGACAAATATTAAAATTTTATATTTGTTTTCAGCCGTTGATCAAGACACATTTGATTACAATCCTACAAAAGCTGGTTAGTGTATGTGGCATTGACTCTAACTAAACTACAGCGCTCATGTTCAATAAGGAACAGGCCACCCAGTGCAATGGTTTGACTCATTGATGTGTTATTAATAGTAAACAATGGAGGTGTATGGCACAGAGGAATAAGCTGTATAAGGCTTTGGATTTACACACAACACTGTTAAAGTGATTTGTTCACCATAAACAAATATTGAACACTGGCTGCTATTCTGCCCAGAAAAGAGCAATGCTTATCCCACACAGCCATGATAGTTAGTGTTCATTTCTTTATCTGCTGTGATTGTCTGTCTTCAGCACCGCCATCATGGCTTCCAGAGATGTGTTATACATTCTGAGGCCCCCGGCAATTCCTAGAACGTCACGTACAAAGTGATTTTATGTGAGTGAAGTAGATCTCAGATAGGCTGAGATTGATTCCAGGGGAAAACTAGTTTGACGAACAGCAGACAACAAAAACCCAAAATAATTCAATAAACAAGTACACAAATACACCAGACTGGACGAAACAAATCACATTGATAGTAAGTCAGTCAGTCAGACTCTCAATCAGGTCAAATCAAATCATATCAAATCAAATCCAAGCAAATCCGATCTTACCTTCCATCTCCACAGTGGTCTTTGCTGTGTTGTCATCTTCTGCCTTTGCAGCAGGCTGCTCTCCCTCTGCTGAAAAAAGGAAGCAAAGCTGTGATGTGGGTCACACTACATATTTTCACGACATCAGGGTCTTTGCAGACAGGCGATAGTATCTACGTATCTGCAAAAGAGAAGCTTGACCTGCCACGTCTTCAACAAAATCCGCTTGGTTTATACAGTATGTGTTTGTGTTGGTATGGTTAGTGTGAATACGTGCTTGGGACTGTGACTGTCCAGTAATAGAATATTGTACGTCCAATCTGTAATATTGCACAAAATCTGAGCCAATACATTCTGACTTGGTTCTCCTCATTCTCTGTGGATGAATTTGCATAGATTCAACCACTGACTGTAAGAAATAATAAACCCCTATTGTGCATATGTAGCGTTCCATCTCTTTACCTTATAATTTCAGACAACCAAAATGTAAACATTTATATTTCCATTTTGTTATGCTGTCATTATGTCAGCCGTTGGGGTTTCATGCATTCAACTGACTTATTCATATGTGTCTGCAGCAGTGCCCTGTGGATATTTTGCTGCATGCAGTGATAACATACAATCTATCTATCTATCTAACTATCAGGAAATCAGACCATTCCCTGAACTTACTTCAATTTTATTATGATTATTTGCGACTGACAACCTGTGTATGAACCCTGAAGAACACACCTTTCTCTTTATTTTCCTCTTTCTCGTTGTCAATGCCTTTGTTGTTCTCGTCATTGTCAATTCCTACATCTTCCTCATGGTTTTCTTTGTCATCTTTATCCTTTTCTTGATTCGGGTCCTCGTTTCCGGAATTTTCATCTGGAGGCACACACATTGAAATATGAAATGAAGTACATTTTCAAGAATTATTTAAGGCATATGGAATCAAAGCTTTCAAATTAAATCCTGTAACACATGGCACAAAACAAGCCAATACGTCATGATTGCTGGCAGAAATCTCTTGTTTTACACCAACAGGTTGCTGTTTTCCAGTTTGAAAGACACAAGGGGTTGACAGGAAAGAAAGCAAAACTCAGAAACTACAAACAACCTTTAAGATTTTTTTGTTTGTTGTTATGTATATTTTAGGCTGTACATGCTAGTCAGTCCTTGTGCTGAAAGATGTATCGTCTTAGCAGATAAAGAAAAAAATGTGAGTGCAAAAAGAATAACACAAAGAAAAATGTAAAAGAGGAGTGTACTAATGGTAAATAAACGTGTTAATAAAGGTCTGTGTGCAAAGGATATATTTTATGAAGAAAGCAACCAAGACCACATCATTAAGTAACATATTGATCTGTGATCTCTGGTTTTCATCCGCAATACACACACACACACACACACACACACACACACACACACACACACACACACACACACACACACACACACACACACACACACACACACACACACACACACACACACACACACACACACACACACGAGAATGATGCAACTGCTGTATTTTTGTCTGAATTTCTCTGCAGGTATTGTTTTTAACTATATATCTAGCTCCTACCTCTCTGTTTGTGTCTCACGAGAAAGTAATTACATGTCTCAAGTTATGGATAGCATCCCAGGGCTGCATTTGATATAACTCATAGAATATCTACAAAATTCATGTTCAGAGAGGCTCTATCTGTCAAATCTTTGTCAATGGGATTTGAATAAAACAAAAACAGAACTGAGACAAGGCGCTGCGCTTTGCCAGTAAGCAAATGTAGAATCTTAATTATGCACAAGCAACACAGAGGATATTTCGAGAGAGACACATGGTTCTCGCTCTAAGTTAATGGTTGTCTCTCTGTAACACACACACACACACACACACACGCACACACGCACGCACGCACGCACGCACGACACACATACACAAAAATTCACTTAAGGCTCTTATTATCAGCACAACAAAACACAACCGAGTCTCAGGGGTCTGTTTGTATAGTAGTTATTTCTTTGTTGCTTACAAGACTGATCAGGTTAGATCTTTAATCAAACTTTAAACTTAAGTAAAAACCAGAGCAATGAGCTGCACGTCGGTCAGCTCGTAAAATTCCCATAATAAGAGTCAGATCAACGTGCGCTACTTCCCACTCAGTGAGTGATGTGTAGTGTAGTTGCAATAATCGACAGTAATAGAAAATCACACCCTGTCCGTGCTGGAGCTTTAGATGTAACTGAACTGTACCTAGGTTTTGACTCGCCATCTCAACATCTTTATTTCCCGCGGCAGCATCTAGAAAGAGTGGAAAACATTTGAGTTCAGTGTTAGTGCCTGGAGTTGAGTTGACTCGACTTTGGACATCACCTCAAACTGTCTTTTCATTCCATCTCTTTGTGTAGCATTGTCTTTGTACTGCAGTATGAGAGCAATGGAACCACAAAGACATGCATAAATTAAGTGACAAAAAAGAAGGGAAAAGAATGTCACTTCTAAAACCATACATAATTGAAGGATTTCTTTGTTTCAACCTACTATGATAATAGGATTTTATTTTGCATTGGAGTGGTGGCAAAGAGAATGGAAAGACTGAATTGGAACGAATAGAAAATTCAATTTTTTATGACAAATGACATCAAGAAGCACTGGTAGAGCCGAGGGGCTCAGAACATGTGTTAATGGTCCGTAGAACTACATTACCATCATCACCCTCTTCTTTATCACCTATTTCCGCTTTACCTGAAAAGGGAGGGAAAGGAATCATCAGCCAAACACAAGCATCCATGGGAATAATGCCAGCCATTCAAATTTGAAAAACAAAACTACCAGTCATATTAATGATTGCGAATAGTTCATCTCTAGGCAAAGGATTCATCTTGTGAGAGTGGCATCACATTTTAAAACGGTTAGGCCTACCTCCTTCCTAGCTCCAGTTTCTCTAGCCTCACTCTGACACTGTTTTTTTTTTTACATAGAAGGTTAATAATAGACTTTTCTGTCCATGGTCTAGGTTGGTGGTAAGGAAAACTACTACTGCACTCGCTAATAACTGCTTATTTTGTTAAATAAAATAGGTATGTTGTTAGCTTTGCAAGTCTTTGAAATAGCTGTCTTTGGAATTCAGTTGTTATAGGCTTATAAAGGTATTATTGTTATAACAAAAAGGGTCTCAAATGTGTATCAAGTGGTACTTATCAAACCAGACTAAGAGTACAGCCATGCTCTGTCAGGCTGTAATAAGGCACAGCAGTGGTTTGTGCTAAATGCTAATGTTAGCATACAACACGCATACAGTGATAATGCTAACACGTTGACGTTAATGGAGAACATTATAACGCTTACCATGTTAACCATCTTAGTTTAGTGTGATAGCATGCTAGCTTTAGCTACTTTGCATTGAACACTGTGTGTGCCTGACCTGTACCAGAAACCTGATCTGTTCTACGCATGGTTAGTCTTTGCCTTTCAACAGTTAGGATCAGGATAGACCATTGGGCAGGGGATAGGACTTGAACTGATCGGGTTTTAGGTACAAATCGGATTCTGACAAACACAAAGTACAGGTCAGGCTCATGGGAATGTCACTAATTGTGCAGATGTTTGGTCATTAAAAAATATAATTGGTATTGGCCAAATCAAAAAAACTAAAGAACAGTATCACTATGATAGTAAAGTGTTGTATAGTGAATAGTAGTACTATAGTCTCCCTATGATACTATAAAACACTCTACAGAAAAGTATCATGTTTCATCAGATCCATGAAACAACTCTATTGGAGGGCAGGTTTTCTAAACATATTAATATAGACACAAATATAGACATCATTCAACCTCCAATTTTAATGACAGGATCTTCCCAACTAGAGCTACCTACCCAGTGTCCAACACCATGGCAAAATGTGTCCAATGTGTGCACAAAAGGCAGATTTCAGTAGTGACCTAAAACACTACTCCATGCATCATATCTCTTACCCCCACTCTGTTCAGCCCTTTCTCCCACATGCACGCACACGCGCATGCACTGACACACACACACACACACACACACACACACACACACACACACACACACACACACACACACAAAAGTGACATTTGGGACAAATTGAGTAAATGAAAGCCATGACACCAATAAGGGAACATGCTCTACAATGGCTATTGTGCATCTTCTATAATTGCTTTTTTAACAAGCTGTAGAGAGAAACCATTTTTTCATATCTATGCAATTTTGTCCTGCACTCAGAACAATAAAAATGCCAGCATCTATTAAATGGGGAAAAGGCCAGTTGTACCAGTACTGCATGCTTTACTCAAGTGCCTCTGTCCATCATGCAGAATGCTGGTGACACGCAGTAGATGGCAATCCTTTCTGTTAACCATAACTGGCATTTTGAGATGGAGCCACAGACAGGGGACTGAAAAGAATACTTGATTGGGAAAAGCAGGTTGAGACAAAATCCTCACTGGACATGAGGTCACCCTAAAACCTTTCTTTGGCGTTTAAAATGTATGCATGGCTGTTGTATCCATCTAAAGTGATCCCAAACCACAATATATCAGATACAACAAAAGGCTGAATGTAATTTCCTGCCCATTATTTGATCATTTGTATTGGGCTTTTTAAATGGAACAGTTTTCAATTTGTGATAAATGATGCTAAGGGACAGATTGTGGATAAACACACATATACACACACACAAACGAGACAACAAAAGCTTCTATGTAGGGCAGATGTGATTTATAATGGCTCCAAGTTAAGTTCAATTAGAACACTGTCTCTCACAAAGAATAAAACCCAGCACCTCCACCACGCCGCTCACTCATTTGCTCCAATCAGCAGGTGGCAGCATTGTCACATCTTTCCTTCCAAACACTCAATGTTCTCATTGGGAGTTCGAGGTCTAACATACTTCACATGGAAAGACTCCAGCCAAAGTCCAGACCTCAAGACTTTTAGTGTCAATACTCCATGAATTCCCCTTTCAGAAATAAAGTGACTAAAAGGCAATTGTAGGCACTCGCCTGCACTCATGTTGAATGAGTGACAGCGCTGTAGTATTTTCTTGGATGAAATGTTAGTCTCACACACTTGAATGATTTATTTATGTCAACATCAGGTTCAGAGGTACAGTATCACAAGTACATAAACTATTTATTTAGTTGCTGATATGCAACCGTCCCAGTGTGTCCTACTTGCATGACCAGTGAGTAAACATCAACCACAGACGATATTTCCAAGGAAGTAAAAGCAGTGTGTCATATATTTACGAATGAATAGAAATGTGAACAAGTTAACTTGTGCGGGCACGCGCACACACACACTATCTCTTCCCCCCAGCCCTGACTCTGTTTGCTTCCATTAAAGCCAATTGGAGCAAAGGACAAAAAATATATATAAAAAAAAGGGGGATCTTGAAAAATTCATGCGACATGTAAAGGAAAAAAAAGCTCCAAGATGACCAACAGCTATCATTCAAAGACCTTTTGCAGGCGTGTGTGTGTTTGTGTGGCAAGCAAAGTGCGAGTGTGTTTGTGAGCTATGCTTGACAGGGTGCCACGGTGTAGGAGATGGCATCCCATGGAGAGGCTAACTGTCTGTCCACACATAGCGTTATTAATCTGTGAGTCTATCCGCGCTCCATGCCATTCCTCCCCATCTCCCCCTCTTATCCTCGGGTCTTTCCCAGAAAGCTCAAGCATGCCAGGCAAACAGACCTAGCCAGGCATTGATTTCTGGCTCAATGTTCACATTTTACTGTGCCCTGTGACATCCACTAATCTCACTAATACCATTCTGATATTAAATAATAGACAGCGCGAGGCTGCTTGCCAACTCAGGTGTGTTCTAAAGACGCTACACTCCGCCCTGGACCTCTGTGCCAGCATTCGCCTCTGTGTCTCTCCCACCCTTTCTTTCTCTTTTTCTTTCTACAGCTCACAGCATCTGCATGCTGTGTGCCTATGTTTCATGTGGATTACATCACAACACAGCTCATCACAAAAACATACACACAAAGTTAATCTGTGACCCTTTCTTTTTGCAAATACACTTCGGGGTGTTATTTGTAGTTGACAAGGGATTGCGTGTAGGCCTCTTTTGAAGAAGAGTTGAAATACTGTTTCGCAAATTTGAACAACTCCCACGTTGTGTTGGTCCTAAAGTAAATATAATTAGGACTTCATTTATAAAGCACTTTAAATTTGAAGTCTCATGAAAGTAGAAAATTCATTAGAGATTTGAGACATAAATTGCTTAGAAAATAAGAACAAAACGATAAAAGCATTGAAAGAGTAAATCAACATTTAGAGAATAGAATAACATAAAAAAATAAATCCAAACTCAAATTACACTGTAACAGTATGTGGACAGCTCAAAGTTGCAAATGTTGTGTGTGGGGCAGAGCAGCCCTATTCTTGCCTTCAGTCCACCAACCACTGTATTTATCATTGAACAACAGTGGATAAAGCCTTAATGCTTTCTCTTCATCAGTGCCGTGGCTAAATAACTCTCATGTCTGAACCATAGACTGAGAAGAGTGAATCCCCTGAGGAGTGCGATGGGTGTGATGGATCACACTGAGACATATTGACAGATACACTCCACCAACCATGCTGCAGTGTAATTTATTCTAAAAAAGTGCTCCACATGTCGACTACACCAAATTGGTGACCTGCTTTGCAGGTTGAATAGACAAGATGGTAAAATATATGTTGTTTTTGTTCAAACATACTGAGGTGTATGAGACCCAAGCATCTGATCATGTTCGTCTCACATAGCTGACAGACGGTTTTTGCAACTTGTATTTCCTCTGCTCCGTGCAATCTTGACATCTGAGTGTTTCGATGATTAATCCTTCCTATGTGCTACATCGAACCAGACCTAACCTTTACAGTGCAGGCAGTACAGAATCATTTCATTCCTTTCTTGTGAGAGAGGTTGTCTCAAGGACTGAGTGTTCCCATGCTAGAAAGCTGTGCCAAGGCCTTTTGTGAATGGATTAGTTACTATTAAGCTGCCGGGCCTGATAAATTAGGATTTATAAAGATTATTACAAAATACTTATGCCCTCCTAATGCTGATGATTGAATTTGTGAATCATATTGAATTACTGCTTTGGATTAGGGAAAGGTATGTTGAATAGGCAGGGAGAAATGACTTATTGGGCTTTGTTTCCTAACACAGAATGTATTGACGCCCTATCCAGTCCAACCAATAACGATCAGCTGAGGCCCGTTTCCCTAAAGAAAACAACCATGACTGCTATCTTCAAAACTTCCCTGCAACCTTAAGGCTTGAAGACAAATGGATGGTGTACGATTTTAATTGCCTACTAACACCCTCCAGTGTAGGAATCTAATTATCTTTGGTCCATCGTATCGGAGAAGCCTATAACTGTTTCAATATTACACATCCAAAGGGGCTGAAACTGCAGAATAGCCAGATAATGGCTTCTTAAACAAGTTTGCCTTTAAGAAAACATTCTTTTAAAAAAGACCAAGCTTCATCTTGTATTCATTTCCCCAAAGAGGAACTTGGCACCGGAGAGTGAGCAACAGACCAAGAACACACTGCATTGCTTCATACACACCAAACAAATTATTATGTAAACACATATCAACGTACAATGTTTCCCCTACCAGTCATGTTATTTGAAACTCAAAACTTGCAGTAAACAATTATAAAATTAGATTACAAAACACAGGGTTATGATGGAATTAATCACAAACACACACACACACACACACACACACACACACACTTACCTCTACTGTCTTCACTCTCTTCCTTGGTTGTGGATTGCGTGGATGTGTTATCTGTAAAAAAACAGAAATAAATGGTGATATACAAAGGGGGGAGTGACACATCTTTATCCCCCCCCCCAACACCATCAGGATGCAAAGGCCGTGACATCTTGTCAATTGGAACTGTTAGATAAAAGATGGTGTAAACAAAAGACTTTTGGCAAACCCCACTCATCGTAGCAGTGATTATTCTAACTTGGCCATCCTGCCATGGCTGACCACGCTACAAGAGCCTATGGGACCACTCAATGGCTCTTACACTGTTTTGTTTTAAACCTGCCTGACAAAAACAAAATGACTCCTGTGGGAGAGAAAGGAAAGAATGTGAGGCTTTGAGACCAACTCCAGAGCGCAGTCTGAGATAAAAGCACCATTCCAGGAGAGACTGGCAGTCATTGGAACCTTTGAGTAAGCTCCAGACTTCACTGATTCAAACTCCGGCTGATGGAGCAGAATAAAAGGCCAGTCTGTGGCACTGGCGAAGAGGCCCATCAAACAAGGCCAAACTGGACCGGGGCTGGCATGATAATACAACAGAGCTAGGAATTATAAGGGGTTATTGCAGTTGGCTTGATTTGGTCTGGTGCTATGTTATTATAGAGTATGCAGTGTAAAATAGTCGCTCAGGCCCTTAACCATAGTACAAACTCTCAAATGCAGGTCCTTCTAGCCTTTATGAGTTAGCCATTACGTGCACTTTGTTTCATTCTGTAATATCACATTTTACGTTGCACTAATAAAAAAGCCCTTTTATCTTCACCCAAAATGAAATCTCATTGAAAACACAGATGCGTGTAATTGGCAAATCATGGGGGTAAATTTCAGAGAAAAAAACATTTTGATGGCACCCTGGGTTCTACATCTACAGTGATCTGAAGACTTCCTTCTACAGACAGTAAAACTAACATTTCTCTCTGCTTAGTTGGTTGCACATGCACAATGACGTGTTCGAGGGACACAGCAGTAATAGCTGGCAAGCCCATGCTTTGAATCCCCATCGTACTCGTAAAGAAAGCTTGCCAACGGGGGCTTTCTAAGACGTACTGTACCTTGGAGAAAACTGCTAGAGGTAGGACATTTTATAAAACATTTTATAAAAATGAAATATTTTTGTCTACCAAGGAGAAAAATATGGAACTGCTGCTAAACTTTTTTATTCCTGCTATTCGAACAATATAGACACTTCCACGAGGCTTTCTCTTTGAGCCATTGCGTATTCAGGACATCAGTGCACAGACAAATGTCAATAGTTTATCCCGATAAGCAGTATCTGGGAGTTTCAGGCCGTGTGCCAAGATGGTGCAGTGATAAAAGCATTATGCACTGACAGTTGTGTTTGTGCCAGCGCCTGGTAAATTCTGCGGAGCAATGTTGCTCTTCTGTTTTTTTTTGTCACTCGCTTTTGGTGGTCTAAAGGTATTGTGCCTGTAAGCCGGATGAAGAGAACGGTGTTGGGAATTAACTGTGGATATAAGCTCTTGTAATGTAGTGTACCTGACATGAAGTATTTTTAACGGCGATGAATCGGGCCTGGGATCCAACTCGTCACCAAATGAATAAACATTCAATTTCATCTACTGCATAAAACCTAGCAAATCACTGTCACCAGTTCAAGCTACGCCACTCACTCAGCCTCTGTGTGCTTTAATGGAAGTGTTAAGGTAAAAAGGCAACCATGAAATATTCTGTCACTCACCTTCCTTCAGCTGCTCCTCTGCAACCTCTGTGTCATTGTCTGGCAGGGAGGAAAAGACAGCATGTCAAACCATGCTATTTCATAATGTACGATACAGTGAGTCATCACAACGTCTCCTTGATTATAATGTTTGAGCACAGTATTTTAATGCCATACTCTGTCAGCTTAGATCAGTCAAACTATGAAACTTAAACCTGCAGTGTTTTCTCAATATGTGATTGCAATATGATTTTTCTTTTGGTACTAAAAGCAAAACCACATCCCATTCACGTGTTCAAAAGCTGGCTGTTCTCTTTCCCCTCATTCCATACCAGCTGCCATGCTCCGAAATCTTACCAACAACTCTTCCCCCACCAGACAGCCTTGGATCTAGTGAGTTATTACACAAAACGACTGTATGTGGGTGTGTGTTTGTGGTGGGGGGGGGGGGGTCACATTCACGAGACATTCGTTTTCAATTAAACTAGGCTCACCATAAATTACAGAAAACCTCCCATTTCCTCAAATTACAAGTAGGGCAGGCTAGGGCGGACAACTGCGCCTTTAAAAAAAAAAAACCTTAGATTTTCTCTTCTTTTCTCTATACGTCTATTGTATGAGACAGACTAAGAGAACTAAAGGTATTTCTGGGTGGATGAGTTGAGTTGCACAGTGGGAGATGAGAAGGAGACGATGGATGCTGCAGAGGGAGGAACTGCAGAGGGAGAGACAAGGAGTGAGCAACTGTGGATGCCTGCTCACGGATCCCGGCTCCCATCCTACGACACACACACTCAGATCTCAGCATGCAACATTCTTTGACTCAAGCCACTGTATATATATTATGCGTGAGCTTGTGTGGTATTATGCCCGGTTCATAGCGTATGATGTGACTATACTATATGACTATACGTGTATGTGTGTGTGTGTGTGTGCACAAGTCTGAGCAATGATTGCACTGTGGTTAACAAGAAAAAGAAAGCGTTAGCTTTGATGAAAGGCTGTTGTCATCTGTTCTGAAGAAGTGTAACCATCAAAGCTCCCTGTGGATCCAGCGACAGACTTTTCTTTTGTATAACACTGAATAAAAGGGTACAGTGCATTAATCTAACCCTGCTTGGGGAAACAAAGGATGGCCCACTGATACAGTATAACAATAGTGCAAGAATGGAAGCATGGCGTGTACCAACTACTGCCACATGCTATAACATTATGCCACTGCTCAACACTGCTGATAGCACAGGATATGAATGTGACTGGAATAACAATATATCACACCTTTGTTTATTCCTAGGGGTAAAGACAACACAATCGCAGCTTCACACAAGGGATTCCTAGTGTACTATATGGCTTTCATGATCTTGATTGAATTAACACACACTCTTATGATATTAAACAGATGAGAGAAACTATCAGCTGTTCATAAGTTTGACATTTTGGAGAAATATGCTAATTTTCTATTTCCTGAGGGTTTGATGAGAGGATCAATGCCACTGTCATTTCTGTGTGCTAAAAATGAAACTTAGCTCACTAATTAACCTGTTATATGACCTGGTTTCTCCACTGGTTGCCTGGCAACCTGAAAGTGATGACAAAAACTCAAAAAAGTCACTGTATCTGGCCAAAAAACAGCCCAGCACATGGAACCCTGTAGAACTACAACTTGTTTTTACATGTTTTACAGATTGATGTACATATTAAGCAAACAGCTTTAATGTGTTAATTATAAGTGCTTTTTTGGGCATTTTGGCCTTCAATTGATAGGACAGACAGTAGACAGGAAACTGGGGAGAGAGAGAGGGGAATGACGCGCAGCAGAGGGTCGCAGGTCGGAATCAAACCTTGGGCCGCTCCTTTAAAACTGAGTCTTGGGACATGGGGTGCACGCTCAACCAGGTGAGCTTCCTCGGCGCCCACTTTATTATTGCTTTTCGGAATATTTTGGTTAACTTTACTTTTAAGCCAGGCTAGCTATTTTCCTCAGCTAAGACAATCGTTAAGTAGTAGAATCAATCCTCCTCACATCTCACTCTTGGAAAGACGCATCAATCTTTTCATCAAATTCTTGACAAGAAAGTGAAAGAACTATATTTCTCTTAACATTTTCACTCACTTGCTGGAATAGCTTGACATGAAACTCAGACTACTGCGAAGCGAGTTCTAAACCTCTATAGTATCAAAAAAAAGTAACCCTGTCTGTCCCAAAATCAACATGTTTACAAGCAGGTAGTAGGATGTGTATGTCTTCTTTTGTACTTTCTACACGTGTGTGATTTATGCACACACGTAAACATTTTCACATATGAAGAGCTAAACTGAACCCTCATTATCGGCCCAAGCTGACTGAGAGACTCTAAGCCACTATGCTTTTTGACAATCACACCACTAACACACCATGGTCTCCTCATTTCCCTGCCCCGAGGAATAGCCTTGTGAAAACAACACAGACTTAATTTTCACCCCACACAGGGTTCCTTTAGCCCTTCATCTCCTCTGTCCGCGTATTACGCGTGTGTGATAGAAGTGTGTGCATATCACAGGTTTACTCCTTCCAAAGCAGTGGGGGTTGAGGAGAAGCTTCTATTATGGACATGTGGGGGTAGGTGTGTGGGTTGTGGAGTTGGAAGTAAGGAAGTGTGTATTAAGAGCCTTGGAAACAAATGTCAATTGGAAAGTCAGTGAAACAGTTGAGGAGAATGCAGCAGGCCCTGCAGATCTGTGGCTTGTGTTAATATTGTCAGCACTGTGGCTGATTGAGGAGAAGAAGATATGGAGCCCAGCTGGTGGCCAGCCACCCGGATCATATTAGTGAAGGAGTGTACCCGGAATCAATTTCAACATGCTTTAACTCTCTACAACCACAGCTGCCTGACTGCTTCCATGCTCGCAAATAATACGCGGCAAAGCAAGCATGTGGTCAATCATTATCTATGAACCAATCTGAACACTTAATTGAATCATGGCATATGATTAATTGCATAACTTAAGCTCTGTCAATTACTGGTTATACTTTTGCTAAAAATACAACCGCGGTAATTCCTTGACATTTTCTGGCTGTTTTTTCTGGGTGCGTGTATTCCTTCAAATAATGCAAACATGGATATTCCTCCCAACCCGATAGCAAGATTATCATAGCACCTTAGAGATGTTTACAGTTTATGGCTTTTCAAGTAATGAATAGGTTATTATATCACTGGTTATGAGCTACGTTGTCGAGGTGCTGAATGGTACTACAGAGGCAAAAGCATTACGTATAGTTGCTTTGTGTATTAGCTTGTTTGTCTCTTTGCATATTTTTAGTATTTGTGTGTAAGAGGCCTCTCTTACACATCGTATAACTCCAAACTCAAGTACTCCTTGAGCTGGCATACATAAAAAAGACCTTTGTCTATTTGTGAAAATTCCATGATTACTCACAAAACAGCAGTTCCCCTGGCGAGTCTGTTTGAAAACTGGGCACAAACCACTGCAGTCATTTGTGCTAATGTTTCACTGTGATGTCAATGTTTGAATATTTAATACTCAACTAGGTGCAACTTCCTGTTTTAAATGTTTGTGCTTGTGCGTTGTAGCTGATGTGCCTGTGTGCAGGTGTGCATGAGTATTCTTGTGAGCACAGGCTATTTTTCAGTTTCCTCCTTCTGCAGAGATGTTACCATATTTTGGCTCCCTCATAGTGACAGCTTGTGGGAATGCACATTGTAATAAAGCAATTTCCTGTATGCAAATGTCCTGTTTACACGTTCTTGCTCCAGTCATTGTCACTTGACAGATTGCTTGAATATGTGAAACGCAGCTATACAATGAAAAATGAGACTAGTAATACTTCAATAAAAAAATCTATTGTGCTAGCTCTAGACATGCTTGAAACTAATGTCACAGGGAAGATCCTGAGTTTTACACAACCACAGACACAAATTACAGAAAGATCAAGGCCACTAATCACACAACAGCTCCAGAACGGTTAGCTGATAGAGGAGGCTGTGAAGAAACTCCTCCTTGATATAATGAGGAAGAATTATACAAAGTAGAGGGATGAGGTAATGGACTAGTGGCATCTGAACAAGGAGATGTGCAAAAGAGAGAATATGGGGTTAGGGAGCTAACCTTTGCAGTGCGTGGCGTTACGTTATTGAAAGCGAGATCATGTTGCAGACGACAGAATTGTCTTAGGCCTCTCTATGATGCAGTCAGTGTTGCGGCAAGATCTACCTGACAATCTGTCTCTAACAGTGAGGATGATGGGATGTTCAGAAAGCTTACAGGCACACCTGCAGAGCTAATTCACAGCCTCTGATTCACTACTGCCACTCTGTGCAGGCTAAATGCAAGTCTTTTCACACTACGGGGTTATGCATTCCCTACATGGTGCAATCATACCAATCAGCATTTCTTTCTTTCAAGCACACGAATCGACTACTGTTAAACTCGTCTATGTGGTGCAGCCTGGCTGGATAAAATCTATGAATACACCCCCTTACTTAAATGTCTAGTCTACAATCACAGCCCTTGTAATTACGTTATCTTTAAATCTTTCTTTTGGAACATCTTAAAATATCTGTTTTTGTAGAGAATGGTAAAAGCTTTGAACAAGCACATGAGGTGAAAGATTGGAGCAGGTGTCGGCAAGCGCGGTGTAAAAACAATCTGCCTTACTTCAGACAATGACCCTGAGTGGGAATGTCACACTTAGTTAGCCACTAGGGTTATAATGGAATTAATCTCACACACACACACACACACACACACACACACACACACACACACACACACACACACACAAACACACACACACGTCCATGATAAAGGTGGCTCTGAAAAAGTGGCTCCCCAGAGGTGAAAGGTCATGTGACAGGCGAGATACTGTGATGAGGAAGAGCGCTCAGGGTGACATCATGGCGTGGGCTGTGGTAGCCTTCTGGAACGACCCCGAACTTAATCAAAGACTGACCTCTGTTTTCCTCATTAGCAACTCATTGCATGATGGTAAACAATAGTTTTTAAAGCGTTATCCTCTAATAGTGTAGCTTTCAGAATTTGTCTGATTTCCTTTTTGTGGCTTGCACAAAGCCTGTTGTTTTGTCTCCTCTATGTTCCCAATAGTTGAGAGATTTAGGGCATTTATTCACTGACAGCACTAGTAAATGGCGAGACTGATAACTGGAGAACAACAGCTTCAGATTCTCATCTCAGAGCACTAATATGATGAGACAGGTGCTAGGTGCACGGGGCGGGCATTATAATTAAGGTCTCTCCCCAGAATGTAATCTTTCAGGGTAAGGCCTGGGTAGGGAGCGGGACAGATGACGGGAGAGCAGGGGCGAACAAAACACTCTCCATCTGGGAGCAGCGAGATGGCCTGAGAGCCGGTATTCAGTGGGGAGGAAAAAGTGAGGTAAATGGGAGGTAATGCTAGGCTGGTGAAGCCAGCCAGCCTCTTTCAGCTCCCCAGCTATTAAACCCAATCCTCCGTGGAGCCCCCATCAGAGCTAGTGACTGCTCCTGGCCCCCAAAAAAAGATGATGGCGTGAAAGGGGGAAGGGCATTGAGAGAGAGAGAGATAGAAAAGAGAGTGGGAGCAGAAGATAATGGATGTTTGTGTATTTCACAAGGACGATCAGTGGCTGCTATGCATTCCTGAATTTTGTAATTCTTGCAGGAGACGTTCACTGCCAAGGACAATTTATACAGTCAATCAAATCTGACATTAAAGTCTCATCAGAATATCAACAATTAAGCAAAATATCAGCTTGCTGGTTCGCTGACAAGAAGTTTTAGTATTCTAATCCTATTAAGGCAATCCTGACACCTGTTTTACCAACTGTCAGCATAAATTCTCACTGTTACTCTCCCAAATGGTTGTGAGGGTGCATTGACTTTGTTTTTGTTTAAAGGTGTCACCGAAGCCTGACAGGTCCTTAGACCACAGCTTCCAGGAACAACATCTCTCTTCATGCAGATGTCTTCCAGGATAAACAAGGCAGCAAAGTTGCCTTGGTCTATACACATGGTCAATTAGGCAGGTGCTGGCATCAAGTATTACACAAAACCTTCAAAGGAGGCCTTGGAAAAACACAGCATAGAAACCATTAATCTATACATGAGCTAGTTCTACACAAAACAGTAAAGGGTAACAGAGGAAATGTAATGATATGGTATAACTGATATGCAGTCCAGTCAATTGGACGTTAACACACTTACCTTGAAAAATGACAGACATATTCTTCTTGTAGATGGCAAAGTCGGTCTCAAGGAAGACACAGAAAATGACCCGTGTGATCTGGACAGGAAGAAAAAGAGAGAAGAGCAATATGTGTCATTGTTAAAACAAACATGACAGAAAATCTACCAGGGCAAGTTTAGATCTGATGGTAGTCTGCACCAGTGGGCCATATTCATAGCCATTCAGAAATCTAATTAGTTACCCTCCTAATCAAGACCACCCAAACCAGACCCTCTGAGAGAGAACATTACAGCAAATTACATCAGAATAAGCATTATTGAATGGGTGCATTGTTTGAGAAGAGCAATCAGTATCAGAAAAAGTGCAACAACATTAAAGTGTAACATTAAGATGAGATAAGATGAGCAATGGAGAATCCTTTCACCCAAATTGAAAATTACAAGAGAAAATGGCAAAGTATTTTATTCAGGACCATAAAAACAATTCCACGTTGAAATGAAAAACAACATGGAATAAGTACATTTGGTATTGAAAACTCAAACAAACAAATTCACCCTTGATGGAAAACAAAAAAGTGACTTATTTTCAACATCATAAAAAGACAATACAGACAATGGCTTCAATATATATTTTAGTTTTTGATGTTAGATTTTGAAAAACTTGAAAATGACTATTAGCCAATCATTTCTTTTTCTTACTCTAGATTTCGTGTTTTGAAGCTGTGCAGTTGTGTAACAGCAAGTCCTTGCAATGACAACTTTGGAACAGTTACGTGGCCAATACTAACAACACACGCTAATTGTAATATTGGATAGAAACTGTATACAATGACTGCTAAGACAAAGTAAAAGTCTGCTACAGTGGCAGTAGCAGTAGTGGGTGTTGAACATTGCCAGTCACACCTCTGTTTTCTCACTGCCCACTGCGATTCAAAACCTTCTAATCACTCAGGATGACCTGGCCTTCTCTATTTGCTCACAATGTTCCCAATATACCAACTGTGTACTGAATAATTTGAGCATTATTTCAAAGCTGAAACATTGGCATTATGTTTTTGTACAGATAACCAACCTTTGAACGTTACCACAAAGTTAGCTTAGTTTTGCCGTTGATGCAGCACAGCAAACGATTCCATAAAATGATGATAAAGAAACACCTTTTATTGAAAACCTATTACACCTTCATCTACAAGGAGAACGTATTAGAAAGCAGATACGTTTCTTTCTGTTTGATGAACAGAACAACAAAACTCTGAATGAGTTCACTGGCTCTTAAGACTCAAGTTTACGACCACAAATTAGTAGCTATTAATTAACCTACAGCATATTTGAGCTATTTTACTTATATTAGTTAGGTCAATAGAAATCTGACAACCGTTTTGTTTTTCACCCTTTAGGGCCAACATCATTCAAATAATCGGATTTAATATAAAAGGGATTTATTTTCCAAAAAACACAAAGGGATGTTGAAGTTGGAAGGCATCATGGTATCTGGTACATACAATTATCCAGACATACACCAAAAAATGACATGGAAATTGTGTATGCCACTTTTCACAACTCACTTTCAAAACTCTGCGTGTTATAATTCCTTCTGGTTTCTAAAAACAGATACATGCACCGACCAATGAGTCTAAAATGTGTCATTTACAAAGCTTTTGAAAGATTGCAAAGAAAGAGGTCACGTCTTTCACTTTCACCCTTAAATGGAGTCTTAGATATGCAGGCGTCAGTCACAGAGATGCATTACACACCACAACAGCAGATAATGGCTTGGCTGAATAATGGCAATTTTACACAACTATAACCATAATGGTAGCTTTCTACCCCC